>NC_044913.1:47333423-47633423 GCF_001633185.2 Quercus lobata
CCGTAATAAGCTGCATATTTAATCTTTACTATGCTAAAATGTGATATTTTTGAAGGGGTATTTCGGTCACAGAAGTTGTTTCTGACAACCCCTTAGATTTAATCAATCGCAATACACATGGGTCGTTGGGGCTCTCATCATAATTTAATGCTAATAGATCTTGGAACTAAATACAGTAATTTAATCGTGACCGTCAATTGGTCAATGTGTACAGGCACTGGGTCCCAGTCCTACACCTGGTAATGCAACAGGGCCATCATCATCAGGTGGTGTTCCGGAGGGGAATACTACAACATCTACATCAACATGGTGTGTGCCCAAATCAGACGCTAGCGATGAGGCTCTCCAAGCGAACATAGACTACGTGTGTAGCACAGGAGTGGACTGTAAGCCAATACAAGATGGTGGGCCCTGCTTTAATCCAAACACTGTGAGATCACACGCTTCCTACGCTATGAATGCTTACTATCAAACCTCTGGTCACCATCAATTCGACTGTGATTTCAACAACACCGGTGTTATCTCCTACACTGACCCCAGTGAGTTTTTACTCTACACCTAGCCCCTTCAAATTTATGTGTAATTAAAGAGTAATAAAAAATTTGGTTTAATATAATTGAATTTAATTGAGGCTTTTAAAAGTGAAATCATGGATGGATTTAATTGAATTTAATTGAGGCTCTTAAAAGTGCAGGATCCTAAGTAGCCGTAGCTAGGTTATGGACATATTTTAAAGGTGCAAAATGCATATCAATGGTTGGTAAATTAAAAAAAAAAAAAAAAAATCAGACAATTGAACGTTAACACATCAAAATTATAAGTTAACAAAAATTGAATTCCTTGAAAAGCTAATGTTGTGTTTGGGTGGGCAGGTTATGAAGCTTGTACGTACAGTTTCCAAGCGAAAAAGTTGGAGAGCTCGTTTGCTGGAGGCTCGTTGAAACGTTGTTCATTGGTAAAAATATTTGTTGTATTAGTTTGCTATATGATACTACACTCTTTTACTTTCTAATTTACTGGTTTTTCATTATTGTAATGTGCGTTAAGTTTGTTTGGTGCGTGGGGTAGGTTAGGTTAGCCTTTTTGGGTTACAACGGTTGGGCACCTGGGAGAATTAAATTATTGCACCGATTATGTTGTTTAGAATTTATTTAATATTTAGTCTCAAGAGATCCTATGTATAGTAAATATTTTTAATAAAAATCTTGCACTGAATGTTCTACTCTTTCATTCTCTTAAGAGAGATGCTAAAACACAATTTTTGTTGCAATTTATCCATGTGGCAAATTATAAGGGGTGAAGATGGAGATGTGGTCCTCGCATTTTCCTTATTTTTATATTTCCTTTACTTTGTGTGCCACTTTAAAGTTTAAACGGTACCGAAAGTGAACGTTGGATCTTACAAAAAAGAAAAAGAAAAAAATGTTAACGTTGGAGAGGCGATGGACTATGCATTTAATTAGATGGAAAGCGAACGTTAGGATGTCCTTTTTCATTTCTTTATATATAAGAAGCTAAACTCAAATTCAAATTTTGTTGTTTCGTCCTGAACTCCTAATGACAAGTGGATTAAACTAAAGACAAGAAAGCGATAGCTGCAAAACTACAAAAGAGCCAAGCCAGCCTGCAAGGCAAAACACAACCCAAATACTACATTAGTTTGTACTTACGCTAAGCCTGTGTGCTACAAGTCTACAACATTACTCGCATATTTTTTCCCTTTATTATATTTGGCCGAATTCTCAATTTGGCAAAATAGGCTCATGGGAGTGCTTGTGCATTTTTGAGTTGATCAATTATCGTGCCAGGCCTGAGCTCAGTGAATTCGAGTCTAAACTCTAAATTGGCCCAAACTTTGACTTAACTAATAACTTAATCTGATTACTCTTACATGTAAAAACCAGAATGACAAATCAATCACTTGGTGGAACTCGAATATAATACCTCAATTTCTACCTTGTTCTTACAAGAAGTGCCAATCGAACTAGCTGGAATTCATTGGCTTGCCATACGAACTTTTAATTGTTAAAAGAGTTGGGGAAAACTGAATGTTTGATTGCATAACTTGAGTCAGTAATTGCTCAGTGATGCCTGCTCTGCTAGGCAAGTATAGCGTTGATGAGCGCCTAGTACTGCTAAACTTTTCAATATTGCATTGAGTAATTGCTTTGTTGAAAATTGATCCAAATTCGTTATTAGATTTTGATTTGGGTTTCCATAGAATGGAAGGAAAGGATTTTCTTGGTGTGGAAAACAAAGAATCCCCATAATATGGAAGAAAAATAAGGTTTTATTTATTTTTTTTTTAAATTTTATTTTATTGAAGTAGCAATTGGGTATTTCTTGTCTATTAAGGAATAGAATTAAAGCCTTATAAATAGACATTGTTGCAAAAGAATTTTGGTGGTTTTTGCCTAAGGATCTTCCCACATGGGGAGAGGAAAAGACTCTTAGAAAAACCTATAGTGGGTTTCTTTAAAGAATAATTAGGTAGATTGTTGGAGTTGAAAGTTTATTGGTGGTTGTTTGCTTTGTAGGTGTATTGGGGTTTTGAGAGTGTGAGTTAATCATTGTGAAAGTTTGAAATTTGGTAGAAGAATCTTCCCACATGGGAATCCTTGGTGCCTTTTGCCCAAGGATCTTTCCACATGGGGAGAGGAGAAGACTTAGAAAAACCTGTGGTGGGTTTCTTTAAAAAGTAATTTGGTAGATTTTTGGAGTTAAAAGACTACATGTGGTTGTTTGCTTTGTAGGTGTATAGCGGTTTTGAGAGTGAGTTTATGCATGTAAAATTCTGAAATATTATATATTAAACTGTAAGTAATAAAGTACAAGGTTCTTTCCACATAGGGATCCTTGGTTGCTTTTGCCCAAGGATCTTTCCACATGGAGAGAGGAGAAGACTCTTAGAAAAACCTGTAGTGAGTTTCTTTAAAAAGTAATTGGGTAGATTTTTGGAGTTAAAAAATTAACTATGGTTGTTTGCTTTGTAGGTGTATGGGGTTTTGAGAGTGTGAGTTTATACATGTGAAAGTATGAAGGGCTATATATTAAACTATAAGTAATAAAGTATAAATATCTGCCTTATATATAGGTAGACAACGTGTGTTGTACAAGTAATTTGCACTATGAGACAGTCCATTGGGCTTATATTCTGACAATGCATGTGAGGTTAGTGAGGTTTGATTATGCGTGGTTGTAATTCATATCATTAATAATGGTTTTTGGTTGGTGTTGCTTGTGGATGTAAGCATGAAGTTAGTCAAATCACATTAAATATTTTTTTCTTGTGAGATATTTTATTTTATTGTTCATGTGCATATACTTTCTCTAACCTCAAGTCACCACAATGCTACCAACTATAGTTCCCATAGCAAACAGAAGCATTGTGAATTTTCTCTGTGTCTAGAAGTTGGATTTTCTCTCTAATTTCTCCTACACAGTAGAATTAGGTGTCCCTTCTTAGAAGGTGCTTTAGTATCCTTGGAGTAACACTATTATTCCTTGGCTTGTTGGGTTATTTTTTGGGGGTTTGGGAAATAGGTTGAGTGAGCGTGAGGATGGAGGATTTGGCTCAATCGTGGACTTAGCTTACTCTTTCAGATAGAAAGGGGTCAGGTTGTTGTTTGCTTGATGAAGATAGAATTGAGGACTTCTCCATAGCCGCAAAGTTTTTAACTAAGAGAGCCATCAATATGGAGGTCATCGCCAAGACCTTTACCCCGCTATGGAGAGCCAAAAATGGTTTCAAGTTTCAACATTTCAGAGTCCATAAAATCCTTTTCACATTTGACAATAGGGAGGATGTGGATAGGATTTTAGAAGGCAAACCATGGAGTTTTGACAAACACCTGGTGGTAATGAGTCGATATGAGAATGAGTCCCTGATCCAAGATATAAAATTTGATAAGACAAAGCTATGGGTTCAGGTTCATGGAATTTCGATCAAGTATATGACAATTGAGGCAGCAAAGAAAATTTGTAGTGTAATGGGGGAGGTCTTCACATCGACAGATCCAAACCTATATGATGGTGATCACTTCATACAGGTTCAAGTATCCACCGACCTATCCTTGCCTCTATGCCGTGGAAGACTAATATCGATGGGTAAAGGAAAGCAGGTGTGGATTTCCTTTAAGTATAAGAGATTGCCTAATTTGTGCTACTGGTGTGGGAGACTTACTCACAACGACAGAGACTGTGAGCTGTGGATTGACAATGAAAACACACTCACACCAGAACAGCATGAGTTTGAACCAAATCTGAGAGCACCTCCTTTTGTTGCTGCAAGAGAAAGTGTAATCAAGGTCCTTAGATTCTATGCCGTAAAGAAGAAGAAGTGCTTAGGTACACCAATTCATCGTGAGTCATGCCGAAAAGATGGTTTTGGAAAAGGAAAAGCATCGGAGTAATCTCAAAGTGTAACGGCTAGCAATAATGATAGCATTGAAGTTGAAAATTTTTCCTCATCAATGCGTATTGATGTGGGCGCAATTATTAGGGAGGATACGATTTTCCAAAATCAAACTGATAGGGAAATCATGGAGGAAATAAAGACTCCAACTGAAACTGAAACTAATTTGAAAGCAAATAATGAATAGATAAGCTTGGTTGAGGAGTTTGGTGCGGCTAGGTTATTGGGTTCGGGTAAGAGTACTCTCAAATACACTAGAGCACGTGACTACTTAAGTGACAAACCACAACTTAATAAGTCACGTGCTCCTCATGAAGCTAGGGTTCACGGACAACAAACTACTCGTGCATCTGCAACCTGGATCTGTAGAGAGAGAAATAAGTCTAGGGACAAAACGACAACAAGTTCTCAAACTTCAAGAAAAAAAAGAATTGTAGGTGCAGAGGTAGACCATAGCAAAGTGTTGGAAAAACGGTTTCAGGCCTCTCTTAGTGAAGGAAAGACGCCTTTTGTAGTGGCAGGAGCTGGTGTTCAGCCCCGCCAACAGCAATGAGTTGTTTAGCATGAACCTATTGTGGGCTTGGGAAACTACGTACAGGTAGAGAGCTCATAGAAATCATACGGGCAAAAGATCCCTCTATGGTGTTTTTAGCTGAGACATTTACAGATGATGTAAGGCTAGATTTTGTTCAAAGGAATATTGGTTTTGATCATCGTTGGGTCGTACCAAGAGTAGGAAGGAGTGGTGGATTAGTTCTCTATTGGAGAGCGTCCATTAATTTAATTGTGGAAGGTTCGGAAAAAATTAACAAAGCATACAAAGCCGAAGAGATAGAAGCTCTGGCAGCATTGAAAGCTCTATCGTTTGTGCATGAACTTGGTTTCAGAAGTGTTTTTCTCGAAGGTGACCCTTTTGGTCTGATTCAAGCATTGAAGTTAGAGGAGCATTCTCTGTCCCTAGTGAGTCTGCTAGTAAAGGATGTGAAGGTTTTTGCAAAATTTTTTGTAAGATTGTTGTATTCTCATATTAAGAGAAATGGCAATGGTGTAACTCATAGTCTGGCGAAACATGTTATACGCATATTAGATTTTAAAGTATGAATGGAAGATGTCCCATCACATATTGTTTCTATTTTACAATCGGATGTAGTTGACTTAAGTTAATAAAATCATACTAATTACTTCTAAAAAAAAAAAAAGGTCACCACAATTGATATTAGAGTTTCAGCTGTTCCACAACATGCTTAATTATCCCAACAATTGCAAATAATAGATGGGTAAGGGTTAGCTCTAGTGAAACAGATATGATGCATATACGTTTTTATATCGTGTCAACTCCAGTGCACTAGAGCAAATCTGTGTCCTTAATAGATTATAGTGAGGTGGATGGATGCCAGCAAATTGAGATTAATAGTCCAAAGTATTTAAAAAAAAAAAAAAGAAAAAGAAAAGAAAAGAAGGAAAGGTCCAAAGTAACTGAAAATTAACTACTCAAGGCATAGCACAATTGGCTAGTGACCATCCTTGTTCTGTGGATAAAAGAAAACTAGGTAATATGAAAAGTTAAAAAGTGAATACCTTTTGATGTCTTTTTATTTGTAGTGCACTAGTGGCAGCTAAACAAGGCAAAGGACTGAGGACTAAGGAGTAGTATAATTTTACATTCATCGTTTGAACTCGATATTATTACATTGTTCTGTGGATATAACGGTAACTCTATAAGGTCCTACTATGTTGGATACGAGTAAAATTGTTTTTGCCAAAGGAAATTTAGATCTCTATCATATGTCATGTTCGGCATTTTTAGAAAATTTCATTTCATAAAAAAAAATATATATATATATATATATATTATAAGATAAGAAATTTTATTCTAGTATAATCTAAGTGCATATATATGTGAAGCTCTTTTCTAGAGACTTGAATCCTGGTTTTTACCTCTCCCACACTCTATAAGCACTTATACTTGTAGAACAACCATTATACCAATAATATGCGGTGGTGTCATTTCATATATGAACATGAAATGCTTGGTTGTAACATTTATTTGATAATTGATATATTAATATGCTATTATTCATTGACATTTTGTACATTTTTGTATAATCAACATATTACATCCTTTTTCCTTTTTCCTCTTTTGCGCTTTTTTTTTAGAATTTAAATTTAATTTATTATTTATATTTCTTGTTTTTTGTCTTTTCATTTTTTTGAGAGAGAGATGTTGCAATTGTCTTGGAAATGCAAGCAAATTAGTGGGGATAACAAAATACCCTCACTCCACTTAGAGCATTAGCATCAGAAGATGCTAATGCCATATCTAAGAGCATTTTAGCATAAATGCACCAAATAACCACTGCATCAGAAAATGTCAAAATGGAGTATTGCAAAAATATTTAGAATTGTGCTGCAGTACAATTCTAAAGGTAGAATTGTACTGTAGCACAATTCTAAAACTTATAATATTTGTTTATTTCCCATTTTTTGACTCTCTCTCTCACTTTGTTTCTCTTCTCATTCCTCTCTCCACAACGGCGTCTCTCTCTCATCACGTCCCTCTCTCTCATCACATCTCTCTCTCACAGTGGGCTTTTCTGGCGTGGGTCGTGGGTTCGGCGTGGAGGTGAGACTGGGAAGTTAGATTGGCGTGGTATGGTGGCGATTTCTGGGTACGTTATCTGGGTTCATGGGTATGTGTCGGCGTGGTATGGTGGTTTGCGGCAGTGTGTTCATGGGTTTCCGGTGTGGTTTGCAGCGGCGAGATCGGTTTGTAGCTGGGTTTGTGTAAATTTTGACTTGATTTTTTTTTGTGGGTCATCTTTTGGATTCGGAATTTGCTATTGGTTTGATTTGATTTTGGGATGGATTTTTTTTTTGTGGGTTCATGGTGGTGGAGTTGTGGGTTGCCGTGGGGGTGATGGTGGTGGAAGGGGGTGGGTTTTTATATGGGTCATATGTGGTTCATGGTGGTGAAGGGGTTGTCGTGGTGATGTGGTGGGCCATGGGTTTCGGGGTTGAGGTTCTGGGTTCGTGGGGTGGTGTGGTGTGGAAGGGGTGGGTTTTTTTTATGGTCATTGTGGGTTCATGTGGTAAGTGGGGTTGTCGTGGTGATGTGGTGGCCATGGGTTCAGGTTGAGGTCTGGGGTTGCTGTGGGTGGTGGCGTGTGGAAGGGGTGGGGTTTTTATTATGGGTCATATGTGGGTTCATAGTGGTGAAGGTGGGGGGTTGTTGTGGTGATGGTGGTGGCCATGCGTTTTGGGGCTGAGGTGTTGCAATTCTGCAGCACACGTCACTGCTAAGTTTACTCCAGATTCTAGCCTGTCTTGTTTTTTCAATAAGGAGAATCTCCCCCCAGCTTTAGTTGCTGTTTGTAGGGAAGATTATCTTGTATGTTCTTTTTCTCGTTTTTAATGGACTGAAGTTTGTCAAAAATTCAAAAAAATACACCTCTCTCTCTCTCTCTCTCTCTCTCTCTCTCTCTCTCTCATTAATATTGGAGCCATTTGATTAAGAGTGACAAAATGCCCATTGTGGGGCCCAAATGATTTATGGGCCATGCGCATCTACCCGGGGAAAATCCAAAGGCCCAAGCCGAGGAAGGCTATGGCCCAAACTCGACAAAATAGCCTATGGATACCGCCGAGGATAGCTCAGTCCTCGGCAGACCCAAAGTCCCCCCTGAAAGAGGGGTAAAAACGGTATAGGACTGAAACTTAGAAGAAAGATCTAAAATATCCAGGGAAAGCTGCCCTTACTGCCATTCAATACTCTGAACCTGACAGAGCCACATTCTTTGGCTT
Source organism: Quercus lobata (assembly GCF_001633185.2). Lineage (NCBI taxonomy): Eukaryota > Viridiplantae > Streptophyta > Magnoliopsida > Fagales > Fagaceae > Quercus > Quercus lobata. The sequence goes on from NC_044913.1 coordinate 47,341,639, forward strand.
TTACAACCACCCCTAAAGACTTTGAATATGGGCTGATGGGACAAGAATCAATCTTGGAAAGGTTGACCCTATACGTGGACGAAGGACAATGAACGCAGGCAAATATAAAAGGAAAAATAAGTAACCTAAAGGAGGGGCGGGGGAAAAATGGCCAAAAACCAGAGCCTCCCAGCCCACCTCCAGGAGAAAGACTCCAGGGGTGAAGGAAAACTTAACCTTGTATGAACACCGCGAAAAACCCACCGCCTGTCGGTCAAGGCCTAGCCTTCCAAACCCACGCTCTACAAATGATATTGTTTGGGCCTTTTTACGTGCGAACCCGACACCGTTAAGGTCCGCCACGAATCGCGTCCTTACAATTGGCGCCGTCTGTGGGAAAGGCTTGTGTGTTGGTATAGGATGTGGGTCGATAGAGTTTCTTTGTTATTTCTAACCGTTGGTTATAGAGTTCTAGTATAAAGTTCTGCTAGGGGCTACGTTTCTTGACTAGGGGCTTGGCTGAGGAGCTAACTCCCTCAAAACCAAGGTCCCCCGTAAAGAGCAAACTAGGCACTTGATAGCGTTAATCATATGGATAAACTCTAGGGGCTTGGCTGAGGAGCTAACTCCCCTAAAGCCAAGATCCCACAGAAAGAGAAAACTAGGTTTTGGACAGAACCAAGGCATTGCATGGTCCACGGACTCAAGCCCATGGGGAAACCAACTACCTGGATGAAGAAAACTAGGTTTTGGACAGAACCAAGGCATTGCATAGTCCTCGGACTCAAGCCTCTGGGGAAACCAACTACCTGGATGAGGAAAACTAGGTTTTGGACAGAACCAAGGCATTGCATAGTCCTCGGACTCAAGCCTCTGGGGAAACCAACTACCTGGATGAGAAAACTAGGTTTTGGACAGAACCAAGGCATTGCATGGTCCACGGACTCAAGCCTCTGGGGAAACCAACTACCTGGATGAGAAAACTAGGTTTTGGACAGAACCAAGGCATTGCATGTCCTCGGGACTCAAGCCTATGGGGAAACCAAACTACCTGGATGAGAAAAACTTTAGTTTTGGACAGAACCAAGGCATTGCATAGTCCTCGAACTCAAGCCTATGGGGAAACCAACTACCTGGATGAGGAAACTAGGTTTTGGACAGAACCAAGGCATTGCATAGTCCTCGGACTCAAGCCTACGGGGAAACCAACTACCTGGATGAAGAAAACTAGGTTTTGGACAGAACCAAGGCATTGCATAGTCCTCGGACTCAAGCCTATGGGGAAACCAACTACCTGGATGAGGAAAACTAGGTTTTGGACAGACCAACTTCCTGGATGAGGAAAACTAGGTTTTGGATAGAACCAAGGCATTGCATAGTCCTCGGACTCAAGCCTATGGGAAAATCAACTACCTGGATGAGGAAAACTAGGTTTTGGATAGAACCAAGGCATTGCATGGTCCTCGGACTCAAGCCTATGGGAAAACCAACTACCTGGATGTGGAGAACTAGGTTTTGGACAGAACCAAGGCATCGCATAGTCCTCGGACTCAAGCCTGTGGGAAAACCAACTACCTGACAGAACCAAGGCATTGCATAGTCCTCGAACTCAAGCCTATGGGGAAACCAACTACCTGGATGAGGAAAACTAGGTTTTGGACAGAACCAAGGCATTGCATAGTCCTCGGACTCAAGCCCTCGGACTCAAGCCCATGGGAAACCAACTACCTGGATGAGGAAAACTAGGTTTTGGACAGAACCAAGGCATTGCATAGTCTTCGGACTCAAGCCTATGGGGAAACCAACTACCTGGATGAGGAAAAGTAGGTTTTGGACAGAATCAAGGCATTGCATAGTCCTCGGACTCAAGCCTGTGGGGAAACCAACTACCTGGATGAGGAAAACTCGGTTTTGGACAGAACCAAGGCATTGCATAGTCCTCGGACTCAAGCCTATGGGGAAACCAACTACCTGGATAAGGAAAACTAGGTTTTGGACAGAACCAAGGCATTGCATAGTCCTCGGACTCAAGCCTATGGGGAAACCAACTACCTGGATGAGGATAACTAGGTTTTGGACAGAACCAAGGCATTGCATGGTCCACGGACTCAAGCCCATGGGGAAACCAACTACCTGGATGAGGAAAACTAGGTTTTGGACAGAACCAAGACATTGCATAGTCCTCGGACTCAAGCCTATGGGGAAACCAACTACCTGGATGAGGAAAACTAGGTTTTGGACAGAACCAAGGCATTGCATAGTCCTCGGACTCAAGCCTATGGGGAAACCAACTACCTGGATGAGGAAAACTAGGTTTTGGACAGAACCAAGGCATTGCATGGTCCACGGACTCAAGCCTATGGGGAAACCAACTACCTGGATGAGGAAAGCTAAGTTTTGGACTGAACCAGGGCATTGCATGGTCCTCGGACTCAAGCCTATGGGGAAACCAACTACTTGGATGAGGAACCAACTATTTTAAAAAAAAAACTATGGCACATAAACCTCAAAATCCATGGGAAGAAAACTCTTCGTTAACAGATGGGTTAATCCCTCGATTGCACGGATTCCCCGGTCTACCCTCGGATCCCCAGTACCAAAGGAGTTGGTGCGGTACGGTGTAATATATTACCCAAAAGCACAATCAAAGTCCCTCGGTACTCGGCTACCCTCTCGGACGAATTATTTTGAGTTTATCGTTCTCGGACATTGGTCTAGCATGCATCGCGCAGCACTCAGCGATTATCCCGGTTAGTTCCAAGAGTTTAATTTATTGAGGATTAACCTTGTTATACTTGATAATATTTGTGAGTTTAAACCAGTAGGACTCTGTGTTAAGGCATTTTTCTGCCTGGAGTATCATTAAAGGCGAGCTTACATTTAATATTCATGCACCAAGTAGTTGTTGCAGAGAAGGAAAGTATGTAAAAAGAAATAAACACATCTTTTATTAAGACAAAGGAACAGTACAGTGTACAACGAAAAACTGAAACAAGCTTACATTAAAGCTAACTACGCAAGTAAAGAAAAATACAAGAGAATGAAGAAAAGCCAAAGAAAAAAGGCGCAGATGAGAGATTGGCTACTGTTCCAAGATGTCTTCTAAGGAAACTATTCCTCGACGCTTCTACATGCCCATAACTCAGGCAGCCAAAGAACCCAATTTGGGGCCTGCACCGGTGAAGTAAAGGTGCAGGGAACCTGACCTCAGGCTAACACCATCTACAGAAAAGGTGCAGGGAGCCGGAAGTTGGGGAGCCCCCGCAAAAATTTGCTTGCTACAAGGCAGACGGCGCTAATGGCGGAAATTCCTTCTTCTGACATACCAAAAATCTGGCATGACCAGAACCTGCTTCGGATTTTGACTAAAAGAAGGAGGAATACCATCTTCCTCCTGTCAAGACGGAGGACTGGCTTGAATCTGTGCCATCCTTCTCCATACCATATCACCTTGAGGATTCGGTGCCTCTGAAACGTGCGGAGACCTTTCATCCCCATCCACGCCTCAAACATCTTGCTTTGAGGCAGTGGCACTAGAAAGAGAGATCGCGGATATGGAAGAAATATGGTTCTGAAGGGAACAGGAGAGTTCATGTGCAAGTGAAGTGATCCCCTATCCCATTTATACCCAGAAGTAAACCGGTGGCATTTAATTCACGCAGCGTCCCAAGGAACGCTACAGACAAAACGTCTCTGGCTCGATTTCCAACGTCGTCTGCAACCCTGAGGTTAAAGGAATCTCGAGAAGGCGCACCTCGAACACTGGGACTCCAAAAAGTACCACGTGATCAAAGACTACGGAAATACCTCTTAATTTGTGGGCCCAGTAAATTCGCGGCCCAAGCATATGGGCCCAGGGACAGAACCAAGGCCTTGCATGGTCCTCGAACTCAAGCCTATGGGGAAACCAAGTACAAAAAAGAAAAAATCACAAGTTTTGGACAGAACCAAGGCCTTGCATGGTCCTCGGACTCAAGCCTATGGGGAAACCAAGTACAAAAAAGAAAAAATCACAAGTTTTGGACAGAACCAAGGCCTTGCATGGTCCTCGGACTCAAGCCTATGGGGAAACCAAGTACAAAAAAACCAAGTACAAAAAAGAAAAAATCACAAGTTTTGGACAGAACCAAGGCCTTGCATGGTCCTCGGACTCTAGCCTATGGGGAAATCAAGTACAAAAACGAAAAAATCACAAGTTTTGGACAAAACCAAGGCCTTGTATGGTCCTCGGACTCAAGCCTATGGGGAAACCAAGTACAAAAAAGAAAAAATCACAAGTTTTGGACAGAACCAAGGCCTTGCATGGTCCTCGGACTCAAGCCTATGGGGAAACCAAGTACAAAAAAGAAAAAATTACAAGTTTTGGACAGAACCAAGGCCTTGCACGGTCCTCGGACTCTAGCCTATGGGGAAACCAAGTACAAAAAAGAAAAAATCACAAGTTTTGGACAGAACCAAGGCCTTGCATGGTCCTCGGACTCAAGCCTATGGGGTAACCAACTGCTCGGATGGGAAAGTCCCCGGCTCAAATACTGTAAAATGTTAAGGCCGATAAAAGTGTTAGGATGATGGTGGGACACTCCGCTATTCGGTAGCCTAAGGGGGCTGTTCATTTTGGCGGATGATATGTCTTTGAATGATTACTTCCTACACCGCATAGAGCATCCAGCTCTAATCCCAGCATTGTTTCGGGCAAGTATCGTTATTCACAGGTACGCATTGCTATGTCAAGCAACTCTGTTAAAGTTATGGTGACATCTTTTTATCAGCAAGTATTTTGGCCTTATTTGTCATCGATTCAAATGCTATATTATTGTGCCGAGTAGCGTTTGCAAATTTAAAAAAAAAAAAGAGCATAGAGACAGAACATGCGAAATAAAATAACAACAATTTTTATTAATATGAAAAGTTATTACAACGTACAAAAAAGAGGCTTAAACAAGCCTATACAAAAGGTGAGCTGCCGAAGCAACACTAACATCCGCAGTACAAATAAGTAAACGGTCAGGCGCCTATTAAACTCGTCTTCAAAAGTCTCTCCAATCTCTGCCTCAATGTTGCTCATACTAAGAGAAGAACCCTCTTTGGAAAAAGTTGAAGGAGAAGGAAATAGTAAGGAAGAAATCAATGAAGAAGATGGAGGACATGAGTAAAGAAGGAGGAGAAGAAGAGAGAAGAGATGAAAAGAAAGAAAAAGGAGCAAAAGAGGGAGAAATGAAAACACCAGGATGGAACTGGTGCTGGGAAGACTAAGAAAGGGAGGCAAAAGGAGGCGCCAGTGAACGAAGAAAGGAAGAAGCAGGGGCACTTAGTCCCTACCTTGATCCTGACTCCCAACACACTGGGGCCATATTAGGTATGCTCATGAGAGCGCGGTTGGTATTGATGATGGGTGTTCTCGACTCAGTCACGCCGAAAGTTTGACGTAACGAGTCCCTGCTTCGGATTTTGGCTGAAAGGAAGATAAGACGAACCTTAAGCCTCCGCCATCCTTGCCCTGACCGAGCCATTTCGAGCTTTATTAGAACATGACGCTTTGAGGAGGGGTATGGTTTCTTCATCATTTGTTATGGTGAATGTACTGTGATTTAGTGTATAACTACTGGGTTAAGTAAACGCTAAGGGAGGCAAAGGTTTTCAAATTTCAGAAAGATAAAAGGGTCTCCGCACGAAAGTGATAGCCTCCTACTTGTCTTCTTATAGGAAGGGCAAAACGGAAGGCATTAAATTCGTCCAAATTTCCAAAAGAATCTGAAAACGAAGATGTGTCCGTTCCATTTCTCCGCCTCGTCAGACGAACCGTCGAATGTAAATGAGTCTCGTGAAGGGAAGTCATTAAAAGCGTGTTTTGAATAATCAAACGACGAGAACGCGTCAGGAGTAAAATCAAAAAACGCCTCGTAGATTAGTATATTTCTTGGACAGATGGAAAACCGTTAGCATTAATGAAAGGCTGAATTAAAGGAGCCATCATAAAAGTTCGGCATCACCAAAACCCCCCTTTCCAACCAAGAGGTTGGACAGCCGTGTTTTGAGGGGCTATTGTGGGGCCCAAATGATTTATGGGCCAGGCGCATCTACCCGGGGAGAATCCAAAGGCCCAAGCCGAGGAAGGCTATGGCCCAAGCTCGACAAAATAGCCTATGGATACCGCCGAGGACAGCTCAGTCCTCGGCAGACCCAAAGTCTCCCCTGAAAGAGGGGTAAAAACGGTATAGGACTGAAACTTGGAAGAAAGATCTAAAATATCCAGGGAAAGCTGCCCTTACTGCCATTCAATGCTCTGAACCTGACAGAGCCGCATTCTTTGACTTTTACAACCACCCCCAAAGACTTTGAATATGGGCTGATGGGACAAGTATCAATCTTGGAAAGGTTGACCCTATACGTGGACGAAGGATAATGAACGCAGGCAAATATAAAAGGAAAAATAAGTAACCTAAAGAAGGGGCGGGGAAAAATGGCCAAAAACCAGAGCCTCCCAGCCCACCTCCAGGAGAAAGACTCTAGGGGTGAAGGAAAACTTAACATTGTATGAACACCGCGAAAAACCCACCGCCTATCGATCAAGGCCTAGCCTTCCAAACCCACGCTCTACAAATGATATTGTTTGGGCCTTTTTACGTGCGAACCCGACACCGTTAAGGTCCGCCACGAATCGCGTCCTTACAACTATATATATATATATATATATATATTCCTTATTCTATCAATATTTTCTAAATATTAGACTTATTTGTTTAAAGGGTTTATAGTAATAAAATTATATTCACATTTTTCAAAAAACAATGGAACATAAACAACGTAAAATAATAGTAATTATATAATCTCCATAATTTGTCCATATAATTAGGAATACTATCCAAGTTTCTAGGATTAATGAAAATTGGATTGAATGTCCTATGTATAAATATATGTGTGTGTATATATATATATATATATATACTGTAAAAAATAGAATCCCATCTCACAAAAAAATAAAAAATTAGAATCTCACTTTCTTGACATGTGAGTGTTAAACAAATCACTATTGGAACCTTTTTTTTTTTTTTTTTTTTTTTTGAGAAACAAACTAACTATTAAAAATACACACACTTAATTACACTCTCTCACCAAACTCAAACACATTACTTAACCCAAAGTACCACTATAAAAGGGCCTATCACTACTGGAACTTTAATATCCAAAATTAATGCTTCCAATTTAGCATATGTTTAGGACACTTTAGCAAACATATATAATAAAAAGAACAAATACATTATTTTTATTTATGTACACCAATAAACACAAAACTACTAGATTCCAAAGAGCAAGACATATTTACAAGCATGAAAAAAGATGTTAGGGTTAGGTGTCTTTTACCTAACCTATCGACCAGGAAAAAACTTACCAAGGAATTGATTGAAAGAGCACTAATATAATTGCAATTGGATTTTAGTGTTGATTCAAGAGTACTAATATATTAGAATTGATTTTGAGTTTCATAACCATCAAACAACGGTTTTGAAAATAATCAAGGGCAATTATATTTTAAATCAATAATGATCACAACATCAGAAGATTAATATTGATCATATTTAATTAACATATGTTTATGCATTTATTTCTAAGGGCATTCTAAAATTAGCTCTCCATTTGTTCAAGGAAAACACATACAATTTTGTGTAATCATTTTCAGTTTTGGAGTAACCATAAATTGTTCATTTAAATTGTAAACTAAGAACCACATGATTTCATATATATATATATATATATATAATGTTTTTTTAGAAAAAAAAGACTTGACAGGGAGCCATTTAGGAGATTCTAAAATTTGATGTAATGCACCACATTTGCAATGTGGGTAGCACCATCAATAAGCCCAGCATAATTCATCAACAAATTTTTTTTTTTTTAGGAAAAATTCCTCAACAATTTTTTATCCAAAAATGAAAAAACTAACCTATTATAAATTAAATTACTTATACTTGTTAAAATCTAACTATAGGAAAAAAAAAGAGCATCACAAATAAGATGTGCTGCTTGTACATTACTCCGAAGAGATTAGTGACAACCTATAGTTAAAGTTGACAAATGAATACCAGTACCACTGATACTATTTTGCTAATAGAAGACCAAAGAAGCCAACCCTAAGCCAATTCCAATAAAGGATTGGCCCAGGAATATAATTCATACAAATAGTCAAATAGTAAAACACCTCTGATAATTGAGCCTAAAATTAAGAATATGTCCCTAATTAATATCTCTTCTTGCATTCAAATTGGTCAATCAAATAAGTCTCACATAATGCACTGAAGATACACCCAACCATGGTATATAATGTGTTCATAAGTGACATATAGACCACGTGTTTAGAGCACTTTAGTGAACATATATAACATAAATAACAAATATATTATGTTTATTTATACCTAGCGTAAAATTAAAATGAATCAAGTAAAATATCCATTCTATATTTAAAAATATAATAATATATTCCTTATTCTTTTAATATATTCTAAAAATTACCATGATTTATCTAAAGCATTTTATAGCAATAAAATTTTATTAATATTTTTTTTTCTAAAAAACAATGGAACATATACCACTTAAAAAATAGTTATTACATAATATCCATAATTTGACCATATAATTTGGTTGGGACATGACATATAACTAATTCTTTGAAATAGTGTCCAAGTTTTTCAAGATTTAATAAAAATTGAATTGAATGTTTAATGTATAAACATATGTATATATGTTATAAAAATTAGAATCCCACTTTCTTGACATGATAGTGTCAAACAAACCACTAATGAAATTTCAATAACCAACATGAACTATTCCAGCTTGCCACATGTTTAGGACACTTTAACGAACATATGTAACATAAATTAGAAATACATTGGGCTTATTTTTGTATGCCAAGAAACATAAATATACCTATTTTAGTCCATTAGTCAATGTGGTCAAAGTAAAAACTGACTTTTTTTTTATTCCAAATGTATAAAAGGTGACCACTTTAGTTTGTTCATGAGTAAAATCAATCACATAAATTGTTTTGATAATTCAATAGTTATAATGGGATAAGGAGGCTTTGAATCCTAGATGTCATGAACACAAGAGTAGATGTCATCAGCTCTTTGTTGAACACTTCTAGTGCTCAAGCTATTTGGTACTATATATTTACTATTGGTTTCGGGAGCCAAATTACACAATGATATATCAATACAGAGAAATTCAAAATACATGCATGCATACAATTACATTTAATCTACACAAATTGCCTACTTTGCAATCAATATGTAAAAAAAATATTTAAAAAAAAAAACCATTATTTTATTGTAACTTTTTCACATCTCTATTTTTTTAATAGTATCACTCGCTAACATTAAAATCTCCTTTAGTTAGTCTTTTTTTCATTTAAAATTTTGAGTCTAAATCAAGCATTGACAACAATTGGAACTTAACAACAACAATGAAAGGCTTAGTCATAAATTAAATATATAACAAATCCACCAAGAGAAAATTGATAAATAGACAAAAATGAACAACAATAAAGTGTTATCACCCCGACCTTAACAATAGATCTCCTATTTGTAGTTTTTTCATTTAACAATAACAACAAAAACGAATGGCTTAGTCCCAAATTACTCTCAAACTTTAAATAAATAAAAAATAAAAGGTTGATAAATCAAGAATAAATAAATAAAAGAAGAAGAATCTCCAAGAGGAAATTTTATTTATTAAATACAGACTGGTTGAACTCACAAAATAAGAGAGGGGGAAATGGGTTCCAGTTAGCTCAACTGGTAAAGTCTTTAATAGTTGTATAAGAGATCTGAGATTCAATCACCACCTACACCAAAAATTGATTGGTGTCTTGGTCTGATGATAAAGAGCTATCATCAGGAACGAATGTCATAGGTTAAAACTCTTTCTCCAAAAAAAAGAGGGGAAAATTAAGACGGAGAAACATTATTATAGTAGTAGTTTTTTTGTTTGAAAATGGATGATTTTTTTTAACAACTAATATTTTTAGACCATTAATCAGTTGTTCAATGTTTTTTTTTTTTTTTTTGAGGGAGGGGGGGGGGGGGGGGCTCTTATTTTGGGGAACTCTTAACTTTTGGGCCTAATATTTGAAAAAACTCTAAAATTCTTGTAATTAAATCATTGATGCTGTCCAATTTTCTGAAAGCAGTATTTGGGTTTAAACTTTAAATCTCTCTTCTCCCACTTCATGTAGGAGAAAAAAAAAAGATTCCTTTATTTTCTTTTAACATTATACATTTTTATGACACGTTATGGACCTTTATTTTATTTTATTTTATCTCTTTTAAAACATCTACAATCAAGAATAAAATTAAATGATTCACCCTCAAGAATTCAATATTTATTATCAAACTAAGACAACAATCAGTGTTTTTTGTGTAGGCAGAAATTGAACCTCAAATGTCTTATTCAACCATCTGAAACTTTATCTATTGAGCTAACTGGAACCCACTACAGAGTGTACACTTGGTTTGTTGTAAGTCGTAATTAATTAACAAGACAATTTGAACTTTCAATTGGCATTACAGTGAAAAATCCAATTATTTAAAAGAAAATATTCAAAAGAACAATAATGAGAGAAAAATGACAAATATTGATGATAATTACAATGAAAGTATAAAATTAACTCTCTGGCTTCCTGATGACAACTAATCCCCAGCTTGCTAAGCCTACTTCATGTAATAAACTCAAACCAACTATGTTAATTTGATCCTAAAAAATGTGGTCCCAAAACAAGAGCCTTCTTGTCATTGTGTCTACATTAGCTTCGGATAACCCAATGTCTGCTATATTTATCTTTCCTTCCTCGGCCAACTTCTTGAGGACCCCATCTACAATGCCAAAATTGGTTGTAGATGAAACATAAATAAATCAAAATTGAATGCAATATATTGACACATTGAAATATTTGAAATTAGTACATATAATGAAGTCAAGAAGACAATATCTTTCGCACCAAGATGCTGTTAGTACACATCGATGTAGTCTATATCAAGATATTGACTCTTTTTTTTTTTAATGGACTTTAGGATTAGCTATACACACCGATAATACCATTGCGTACGTACATAATCAGGCTCCCCTTGACCCCAAATGAACCATCATCTGAAATAGTTACGCAGAATTTTGTAGGTAGCTAATTGAAGTTTTCTTTCAAAGCCTAAAAGGACAAGATAATAACTTTGTCTATCAATGTTAGAATATAGTTGGATTTTCAGGCTAGCTTGTTTATTGAATGGAAATCTCATCCAGACAAATTAGAAACAACTACTTGGCAAGCAAATGAGACACAAGCTAAATTACATTTTTCATTTCAATAGGAATAGTAACAGTACATAGTTGTTTTCATGTAAATTTAAGGCTGGTTGATCGCATACCTTAAATTCCTCCCAAACCTCAGGCCAATCTCTCTCTCTCTGTGACTAATACTTGCATTAAACAAAGAAGGAACCGTCCAAAACACAAGAAAATGAAGTATCACCATATCCCCTAATGAGGGCAAAAGATTCAGGGATAAGAGAAATGTATCATTCTAATGAAGTTTCAAAAAAGATTCCATGTGCCAATATTGTGGACAACAAAATTAGCTTCTCTAAACGTATAGCTAACAAACCATTTAGAGAGAGATTTAAGTAAAGATCTAGCTTCTAAAATTAAACTGTCAATAGCCTAGTAGGGTTGGGAAGAATGATTCTAAAGCGGGGTATTTATGTTCAGTACACTAGTCACTAAAATAACTTCCTTCTTGCGGTATCTCCCAACAGTAGCTACGCATGTCTTTTCTTCTCTAACGGATGCATCAAAAAACCTTCGTACACAGGGGAGAGGGATCCCATTCATTATTTCTTGATTTGTCTCCTCCTGTAACTTCGCAAGAAAATAAATGTTCAGTGTAGATTTTGTTAATTTGAGAACTTGGAAGTCATAAGGTCTAGTACTTCCCTTTGTTCTTGTCTTAGGATTTTGTTTCTTGTCATCCAAATAGTATTACAACGAAAAATATTCTGTCTTGGCATTCTAAAGGGCCTTTAGGATTTGTTTTGTTTCAATGTAAAATATTTTCTTTTAAAAAATGTTGCAAACTACTTGTTTTATGCTGTTTAATAAAATTCCTGAAAAGTGAAAATCCTTTGAAAACATATTTTGATGTTTGGCACAAACAAAAAATCACAAATTCTCTTATATTTTCATATAGATATCTATATCATATTTAAAATTTGAAGTATAGAATTTATTGTTGCCATCCTCTTGTTGAACCACATCAGCATAGTGCTTTGGTCTACTTTGGTCCATTTGATTCAGTTCCGATCACTTCAGTCCAATTCGGTCCAGACTGGAAGTGGCTAAACATAACTTTTAGGGTTGGCAACAGATTTGTTGCTCTTCCAATCTACGAAGTCAGCAGTCTAAGCTATATCACGTTTGAAGGATAAAATTGAAACCTTAAACTTCACAAGTGTTTCCAAAATAAGTAACAAGTATATGAAGGGAAAACAAAGAGTTAACTAAATCCCCTGCCTTTCTCATTTGAAAATTAAGCAATGAACAAAGTTTATCGTACACAGAGACAATACCTTATGCACGTGCGGATACATAAGGTTGAGGCATCAAACTTGTGCCACCAATTACCCAACATCCATTGAAAAAGCTTCAAATAAAAGGTAAAGAAAAGAAGCTTCAAACGGCCACCCTTCAACCCGACTGGAGTAAAATACTGAAAATAATTTTATTTTATTTTTCTAATAAATGTAAAAAATGGAGAATCATTCAAATACAAGAACTTTTTTGCAATCCAACAACCAACATAATCATTTGATGTAAAGGCTGAATTTGGATAATTTATATCATAATACTCAGTCTAGTTGTGTTAATAGTCTACCACAGAAGCCAACCTACAGTTTGACAAAACATAACGAACTGACCTTATTTGCCTTGATACAAATGGCAAGATTACTAGGAAGGATCCATGGAGTTGTTTTCCAGTCTATGGAAGCTGCCTTATGTGGATCACTGATTATTGGAAAAGTCACCATAATTTCAGGGGCAGGGACATCCTGTGTCACTCCAGGAAAGCTAGACATCATTGAAATGCCATGAATCAAGGTTCTAGAATTAATATTATAAAATGATCATAAAAATCACGTTAAACCAAAATGTTAGTTCAACCACAACACTTCAGTGACCTGATCCTAGTTCACCAATCATGGATAAAAGATTACTACCTCAAACCAAAAAAAGCTTGATAACAACACTGGATGATAATAGTTCAGCAACCCAACACCTACATATGAATGGCAAACAGAAGTTTCAGATAACAAACCCTCTATTTCTTACCATCTTCAAATTTAGACAGCTCTGGTGTCTTGTATCCAGTGCAGTATGGCATGACCTGCAAACACAACAACATCAAAGAAATTCATTTGAACCCACTTTAAAAAATCAAAAACTAACCCATCTTTAAAAACCAAAATAATTATAATCTTAAAAAAATTTATCTCAAAATATCTCATTTCAAACCTAGAAAATGTAAGAAACATGGAAAAATTATATCTTTTATTGGTCTTGAATCCAAAATTGTGACCTTCACCTTGTTCATACAAGGGAAGAGATACCATTTAAACTAGATTTCATTGGCGTGTGAGACAAAATAGGATATTATGACCTTAAGTATCATGGACTGCCAACATAAATCTCTATCTAACAACCTTTGATGCATTTGAGTTGAATATATAGTTCATTCAAAATGAAAATGACAAACATGAAAACCAAAAAAATTTTGACTTCTTCCTTGTACTAAAACTTTACAGCAGCCATTAAAATGCACCATCAGCAACAGAGTGAAACCGTCATATCACATTGAAAGGAACTCAAAATAAAATTCAAATTGAAAATCTTAAAATGATTCATTAACCAACAAAGGACACGCATCAATTCAATTGGAAGTCAATTCTAAAATTAAAATATCAAGAAGCATATGCTTAATCGCTTCACTACCCAATTCACTGAAAAAAGAACTGATAATAATAACAAACAAGTTTCATTAACCGATTCACAAAAATACAGACCTTGAAACCCTTATAAACAAGACCCTTCTCAAAGGCTTGGAAAAGACCCACCACACACTCTCCATGAGGCTCAAGTCCATGGGCCTGTACTCATCCATGAAGTCAATCCACTGCCCTATCCTCCACCCTATCTTCTACCACTCCTCCACATACCTATCAATCCATCAACCCAAATTAGAATATGTTTAAAATTCAAATAAAATAAATGCAGATTTAACACCCAAAATAAATAAATAAATAACGTACAGACCTGGTGACAATGATTCTGCACTCTTAATGCCAATTGCCAAAACCAACAAGAAGCACATCATCAAACTGCATTACCATTAGCATGCATAGTGAAAACCCCATATCTTTCTTAACACTTATATTCTATTTTTTGTTACACCATCAATTTATCTACTTTTTCTTCTCTTCTTTTATTAATATCTTTGATACCACAGTAAAATACAGATGGAAACAGGATTACTATGATTGAAGTAGAAACAGGATTACTATGAACAATGAAAATAAAAAACACTAAAACAGTAAACATCAAAGAACCAAAAATGCAAAATTCTTTATATTTACTAAATCCATAGTATACAACTTCTGAAACCCAAAAAAAGGGAAAAAAAAAAAAAAAAAGAATCAATTACAATGAAAAAATGATTTACAAATGCAAACAAAATGTTTGCTATGTCTCAATTGGCACAAACAGTAAAAGTGACAGGAGGTTGGCAGCCCATGATTGCCAAAGGATGGATCTGTCTGTAACATGTTCGCTTCGCTGCAGCAGGGATGTCCTCTTCTTCCTCTTCAGATGATGAAGAAGGAAGTGGTATAAAACTGGGCAAAGCTGAAGGACAACAATGTGATTGAGGTTTTACTCCCAGACTCTTCTCATCTGAAACTTTAGCCTTTTCTTGAACGTAAACTTCTTCACCCTCATCTGATTCTAGTAAAAAGATGTGACTCAATAGCTCTGTAGCCGTCAACCTCTTCGCAGGATGCCTCACAAAACAGCAACTCAAGAAGTTTTGGGCTGCTTTTGAGATATTGGGTGGAATCATCGGTGAATCAGTAGCTATCCGAGACATAAGTTCAGATTTAGGTGTAGTAGCCCACGGTGGTTTTCCCGTAAACATCATCAGCACACTACACCCAAGTGCCCAAATATCTGAAGGCGCTTCCTGAATTCCACACCCCACCATCTCAGGAGAAAAGAACAAATTTGTGCCTCTGATACCACTAGAATCTCTCGCATGACGCCTCTTTGCCAACCCAAAGTCCGCAATTTTAGCAACAAAACCATCTGCATTAGGTACTAAGAGGACATTGTGAGGCTTGATATCACAATGTACAAATCCACGGTCATGAACTTGCTTCAATCCAATCAAAATAGAACGAGTATAATTCCTGACTAGAAACTCAGGCATCCCAGTACCAGAACCAGATTTCTTGATAAAATCTGCCAAGCTTCCTGAAGCAAGCTCAAGAAAAACGTTGTAGATGATGTCACCAGAGTTGGTGGTTGTGATGTCTGATCCAAAGCTTTGAACCACATTAGGACACCCTTTTAAAGCCCGAAGAAACCGTTCTTCATTCAAGAGTGAAGATGACCCAGAAGCAGCGTGTTCTGATTTCACAGCAATGGTTGGAGGAAATCCAAAACAGGGTTTCTTCAATTTCGCAATGAAAACAGACCCAAATCCTCCACGGCCAAGCAATTGACCTCTGCACCAAGACGGTGCTCCGTAACCCAGAGAAACCTCACCACCGGCAGTGTAGTCCTCTCTGGTTCGCTTCATCCCTCCAACGATACAACCAAAAAATTCTGAATTTCTATTGATTGTGGAACAATTGTTGTATCAAGCAGTGGGGTTCGAAGAGAAACAAGAAATGGGTTATACAAAATGGTAACTTTACTTATAGTGGGTAATAATGGTAGAGAAAAAAAAATTGGTTTGAAGAAGTGGGTTTGAGGAGAAATAAAAATGTGTTCTTGTTTCAACGCTGAATATATATATATAAATATATATATATATATATATATATGTCGGTTTAAGGGCTGGAGTTAACGGTCGGATAATTTCAAACTCGAAGTACTCAGAATCTGTTTCGGAAACTTTTATTTTTTATTTTAAATTTTAAATAGCCAATAAGAATTTAGTTTCGGAAAACTGCGTTGCTTTTTCTACACGCTAAAACTAACCAAAGTCGGTACCAGGAGGCCTAGGATAAAAAGTCTTTATGAATTTACTTTTAAGAAGAAAAAAAAAAAAAAAAAACCTCTTTTAATTTAAAAAAAAAAATTTGTAGGTACGGTACTTTTAAAAATTTTATATTTTTTTACATTAATATATCAATTAATTATAAAATTATAAATGTAAGGACAAATAAATATAAAAACAAATTTTAAAACTAACCAAAGTCGGTCCCAGGATAAAAAGTCTTATAAATTTTCTTTAAGGAAAGGGAAAAAAAAAAAAATCTTATAATTTCAAAAATATAAATGTAGATAGTTTTAAAATTTTTAGATTTATTTTTTACATTAATAAATTAATTAGTTATAAAATCATGAATCCCTTTTCTTTTTTCTTTTCTTTGGTTTAAAAACAATTTTTAATTTGGGGTATGAGTCGGGTTATTAAGTCACCAATTGAACTAGTTGTCATTGATGGAATAGTAAGGACAAATAAGTATTATTAATCTAGTTAAAGAGTCAGATTATTGGATCACTAGTTGAACAAATGATCTCTCATCGAACAATATGGTCAAATATAAAATAATAATAATAAAAAGAAATTTAAATTAAAATATATATTATTTTTCCTTTACAATTAATGAAAAAAATAAGTGGATTATATTCATTCAATTGTATAAATGGTCAAATTAAACAGCGAAACCAAAATAGATATCAAATGAAATGTTGTTAATAGATGAAAACAATAAATGCGAAGGAGATGACTTCCTTTCTTCAAAAGCCACTTTTTCTCAAGTTGAATGATTTATTATCTAATGAGTAGTCCGTAGTTGTTACGGAAGCTCAGACTGATATAAATAATAAAAAGGTAAACCCCTTTCAAACGTATCAATATAATTAATGGGGTGTTCAAGGCATGATGCCACACACCTTATGCAAATTGGGTTCATAATTGTAGATGAAGCATAGAGGTCTTGGCAAGATTGAGCTTTCTAGGGCCTTTAGACTTGGATTATTTCTCCGAGACAATATTTCAAATTGACACTGGATCATGTCTTTGAAACATGATTTTTGTTGATTCAAAAAAGGAGTGCAAAGACTAAATATTGTTTGTTTGGAAAAAAAAGCTTTTTAAATTTTTGATCTTTGTCTCTTTGTTTTATTACAATATTTAACAAAATTATCTTTTTTTAGAAAATAAACTAACTATTAACTTTTTGTCACACATTTAGCATAAAAACTATTTATAAAAAAAAAAAAAAAAAAAAAAAAAAAAAACAACTCTTCCTTTTTATCATACTTAGCAAATAAGCAACTAAAGCTAATGAGATACCTAAATGCACACTAACTCAAAACTATATCTGGATTAAAAAAAAAAAATGCATTCTCACAACTTAGCTTTTTTGCTTTTTATTTTTTTGGCTTATTTGACTATATGCAACCTTTTAAATCTTACAACCATATTTTAACTAGCTTTTAACATAATACTATATCCAAAAACACTTAAAATATAAATTGACTTCTAACTTGGGAAGTACATAAATTTCTTAACCAAGTATGAACGGTCCAGTCAAGTGCCCTGTAATTCAACTAATTGGTATCTTTTAGTATTTTCAACAGAAATATCCAAAGTACAAATTCCCCCTAACCCCAACTATCGAATTATTGAAAAAAAAAAAAAAAAAAAAAAAAAAAAAAAAAAAAACTGTCCCAACTTTTAAACTGGATAAGTATAGAGGGGTTTATTAAATATATCAAGTTAAAAGAATCCTAATTTGTGGGATCAAAACCATAAGGGATACAAGTAATATTAACCCTACGATTGGGAAAACTTATCTTACGCATGCATCAGTTGCAAGCAGATGCCACATGCCTATAGACCACACGTGAGACATCTGTTGCGAAAAGGGTACAAGATACCACCTGCAATATTGGAAGGATATTAGTTCTTCTTCTTCTTTTTTTATGAATGGTTCATTTCTACCTTAGGTTTGATGGCCATTTAATAACAGCTTTCATCCACATTTATTGATGGCATTAAGGACAAGCTGAGGTGTTGCTATTTCAATCAATTTTCCTAACCGAAATAAATTCTGCAAAACTTTATATTGTATGGTATGATAACTCACTTGAATGGAAACCTGATGGGCAGAATATTATTGCTTATTTAAAACTAGTGTGGCCATAATAATTGTTACAAGGAAGATTATCCTGTAGTTAATTAAAAAAGAGGAAAAAGAACTAAAATGAGTTGAGATTGTAAACTACAGAGTCACAAGTGGCATTAGAATAAGATAATTGATCACCTATCCTCCCCAACCCCTTCCAAAAAAAAAAAAAAAACATACATACATACATACATACATACATACATATATATATATATATATATTGCAAAAAACAATGAGATATGAACTGAGCAGATATACATTTATATACCCATGAAAGAATTTATTCAAAAGAATTTACAATTCAATATGTTGCTACATACTTTTCATGTATACTTGCATTCCTGCCCATCGCCAATACCTTCTTGAGAGGGCACCTACAAAGGTGAAGGTGAAAAAGTTCAGAAAAATAAACACGCACACACAAGAAGAAGAAGCTGCATATAGAAACTCTAAGAAGCTGCTTGTAGAAATGCTGACTTTCCAAACTAGCAAAAGAAGAGTGATGAATGCTGCTGAACATATTAGCCTGTCATTCTCAAAAACACTTACCCTAATCTCCTAAAAGAGACCCACTCGCAGGATACATTAAAATGCATTTTGTGCATTCATGGAATTTGGATTGGTATTTGAAACAAGTTTTGAAGATGAGTTCCATTCTCATTTCTGCCACTAGAGCCCCAAAAGTGTGGCATTTCTGAATGGAAAGTAGCCTCTCTCTCCCCCCCCCCCCCCCCACACCCCCCCCCCCTCCCCAGCTCCCTTTTCTCCATCAACTTCATTGGTTTTGTGTTATTTGTGTTACTCCTGCCTCTATTTCTAACACAAAACATTGTATTTTTTGTCAAAATAATTTAAGTTATACCAAAAAAAACAAGTTCCCTAAAATTTAGAATTTGCTATTTGTTGAGAGAGAAATATAAGGATGTACCAAACCGAGAGCTTCTGTTGCACTTATACGACCCTCTTCACCACAAACCCCAACAAGCATATTCAACAGAAATAACCTCTGTTCCACTTTCAAATGTTTCTCCAAGCCTCGAGCCACCATCTCCATCTCAGGCTGCAGAAACACATTCAAAGTGAATGACACAGAAACCTAGAGGTGATTCCTCACAAAACCACTGCATGCACAAATTAAAGGAATCCTAAAGCAGTTATACCAAGACGACCACAAATTTTTTTATCTAGACTGCATTATCATGTATGGATTGGTCATAAGTCATTGACCTATATAACTCCCATTCAAAAGCACACAAATTTGATTTTAGACAAATGGCCCAGAGTCCATATAAAGAAAATGGTTAAGAAAACACACACAAACATACCCAAAAAAGGAAAAAAAAAAATCAGCCTTTTGAAAGTGCAGCCATGATGCTCACTGCTCCGTATTTGATTAGCCAACAGTATGGCAATCTCAAAGACCACCATACAGACCATTAACGACAGACTAAATAGACCATTCAACAAGCTGTCCTTACAACCAATATTTCTACACTTATGCTCACTAAGCATCTACACTATAATAAGAACCTTCAGGTTCAACCAATTAAAGACCAAAAAATCAAAGTTGCTACTGCAGCTTCAACTCTGGAAAAGCTTAAGAATGGGCTTGTTTAGAACCATATCAAGTTACCAAACTGTGGACACAAGCAAGTACAAGATATTGCAACTTGTACCAACTAGTTAATATGATCTAATCATGTGCATAGAAGACCTGCCAAAGAACTATTATAAAGACTGCTACCACAAAGGTAAACACAGCCACAAGTGAACTTATATATAACAAGAAACTGAGCAGAAATTGAGTGTGTTTGTGTTCCTAACTACATATGAAATCAGAGACACTTTCAACTCAGAAAATACAAGAAGAAGAATGCTTTTCAATATATCACCATGATAAATTCCACAAATATATTTCAAAAAGAAACAATTATAGAGTGAAATTTCTAAAATTCATAGAGTAAATATAGGAAAACCAAATCACATACAGAGGACTCCTCGGGAGGAAATATCCGCAGCATAAGGCATATCTTTGACAGTTCTAATTTTGCTTCAGCATGTTTGCCTTGAATTTCCAAAGCCTGAGGTGAAATGGATATCACATAAAACATTAATTTAACGAAGAAAGGACTATAATTGTTTTTATTAGTTATTATTTATTATAATAAAGACAAAAGGAAAGCACAATTCTTTACATAGGAACTGCACTAAAGGACAAGAATGTTGAGGTTAAAAAATGTAGGAATTATAGTGAGGCTACCACAAATACTTTAAGATTGACAGGGACTATTGAAATTTAGGTTTCCAACGAAAAATCACGACAATAATTCTTAAATGATGGAATATTAATCACTGTGCTTAAGTCCCATAATTTTTAAAAATCTGTTTTTTGTACCCAAGCTTTTAGAAATAATATGATCACTATATGGAAGATTTTAATAAGCCATTGCAAGCATATAGAAAAATTCAAATAAAATATAGATAAAGTATACCATTTCTTTCCCTCCAAATCAATCAATCCCTCAAAGAACTTATTACAGTCGTGGTAACAACAAAGAGGAAACAGGTTCTCAGTTCAAAACACAAAGTAACCAAGACTTGATCCCAATTAATTGGGACTGATTCAATGGTCCTCATAAACTAATTGAAGTCAACCACATGTGCTTCTTTCCCATCATTCAGCCTATCAACTAATAGAGATCAACCACATGATTTGCCTCTCTACCTCTTTTCACTCTGTCAACTTAAATTAAATTACTCTTTCTCATATGCATTAATCAATCTCCCCACACATGAACAAACCATCAATATGACATCTGTTCCATTGTCCATATGACTGAATTCATTATCATATTTTTCCTATTATTCTTAAACAACCATGTCAACATTCTCATCCCAGCTTAGTTTAAATGAATGTAACTTTTTAAGGAAGAGTGAATTAATTCAAGTTAAGAGAGCGAAAAAGGGTAGAGGAAGACCCCAAATAATAATAGTAGTAAAAAAAGACATGTCAATTAAAAAGGTAACAAAGAGTATAACTTCAAATAAAATAGATAGGAAGAAAATAATACACATGGCCGACCCTAACTAATCTAGTGAGAATCCACAGCCAACCCAGAAATGGGACTACCATATCATTGTTGTTACCATAGATCATAACAGGCCATGAACTGATCTAATAGATATTTCACTAAAACTTTATAGATATGCTAGTTACATAATACCTTCAATGCATTTCTCCACTTCCCCACCAGCTCTTATTCTATGACCATATATAAAATTGAATCATAAGAAGAGCTGAAAAATTACCCACGCCTGTAAAAACCGTGAACGAGTACGTGCAGCAACAGCTGCTGACACAATTATTGCAGCACGAATGTTTTCAAGTCCAATGTTTTCAGCAAGCCCAGCAACAAATTGCCGAGCATCTTCACCATCAATCTGAACAGAAGTACAATGACTCGGGGCCCTGCAGTATTCCCGAACAAGTTACAACACCAGAAGAAAACTTGTGCAGATAAATACTGGAAGTAGCATATATTTAAATTGTTTCATTTATGCAGGTCTAAAAACACACCTGCTGCAAACATTTAGAACAAAGTCAACAGAAGCACGATAGAAGGAATCACGTGTATTTATTGTGTCAAAGGAGACCCGTACTCCAGATGTCCTGCATATTTGACGTAACTGCTCACCCATACAGGCAAAGAAGAGTCCAATGCATTATGGAAATATCAGTTACTAAAAGCAAAAAATTGTAATTACATGTTACAATAGTAGCAAAAAAGTTACATCATTAATAAAGTGAATTTTATTATGCAATTCTTTTCAAATTCTGCAAAATAAAATCAAGAGAAGCACATTGTTTGATGTGGTGGTGTCTATGGCATGAAAGAAATGCAAGAACCTTTGAGGGGTGTGAACGGACTATTTTAGACTTGAAGAAACAATTTTTTAGAACTCTATTTGAGTGGCTGCTGGCTTCAGTGACATATCTTTTCTCTAATTTTTTAGATTTTATGGATCATTGTACTCTTAGATCATAATGTGGTGATTCATCTAGTACACTTCCTGTGTACCTGATGTTTCCGATTCAATAAAACATATTATTTATATATAAAAAATAAAATAAAAAATATTAAATCATGAACTTAGATAATATATAAAAAAGGTTGAAGTCAGAGATATAAAGCACATCCAATATATTCATTAATTATCACTTGTCAATATATATATATATATATTCATTAATTATCACTTGTCAAAATATATATATATATATATATATTCATTAATTATCTTGTATATGCACATTAGTTTTATTAAGAATACCTAATATTTACAAAGAAAACTTGCATTCTGCCACATCACTAAATTTGTCAAAAAATTACAAAATCAATGTGTGGCATCATCTTTGCAAATGATACAACCTTCTCTTGATCCTCATAAAGCACCATTGTATCAATTATTTCCACTTCATCGAACTTTGTCACTTCATGCACCATAGATGGTTGACCAATAGCAGATGATTCAAACTCACTTTTTACAACACGTGTACTCCCTAATTTAACTTTTCTTCCCATTCAGAGGTGGGAAGTCTTCCTGCTCAGCAGTAAGCAACATATCAGACACTTCAACAGGCTAAATTAAATCTAGAACACATTTTAGGTAGGGCAAGGATTTGCTGCAAACATGGTTTTGAACAATCTATACAATGGTGGCTTTTTGCAATCTGTGGAGTTTGGCAGAAGCTTTTGTGGCTGTTTGGCAGAGAATTTTGTGGCAGAGGCTGTGGTTTTTATGGTGTCTCACTATCTTGGCAAAATTGGGTTTGAGATGTGGTGGTTTGGGATTTTGAGCAGCAGTGAAGGGGTTGGGTCAAGCAGAGAAGGCCCAAATGGGTACTGATGTGTGCAATGGTGGCTGGGTCAGGCGGTGGTGATTTTATTAAGGCTGATGGTGGCTGGGTACTGGTGTGTGCAAGTGTCTTAAACTGAAATGGGTATGGGTTTGGCTGGAGCGGTGCTTTTTAGCGGAGTGAGGCTGGTGGAGAGGGAAGCGGCAGGGCTGGGCAGTGGCACAAAGGATGAGAGACAGAGGGCTTGGACGAAGAGAGAGAGAGAGAAACTGATTAGATAAAGAAAATGGTTTTAAAGCAAAAACTCACACTGTTAGTCATCTTAACCGGTTATGTGCGCACATGACCTAGGGACACTTGCCACTCCCACTAGTTGCCACTTAATCATGTATGCTGGATTTGCTGCAACCATGTTTGCAGCAAATCCTTGCCCTTTTAGGTATTCCATCAGGCTGTGATAGTGATGCAATATGCTCTTCTCGTTGTAGCGTTGTAGCAATCAGTACTTGTACTTCCACATCAACACTACACCACTATTGCAGAGTGTGTGAGTTGGAATGCAGGTTATCTCCAATGGATATTACTTTCTATCTAGCTCTTCAAAATTGGGAGTTGGATATGCAGGCAGAGTTCCTTAATCTTATCAACCCACATAAATTAGAACAAATGAAAAGGAAAAGATTGTTGGATGCCAACAAAAAGTGTTGTGCTTATTTGGGGTGCGGTTCAGTGGGTTATGCGTAAAAGGGTAGTTGATCTGATGGCCTGTTGGAAGGGGCAATTTTCTAGGCACCATAATGGTGATACTTGAAATGCAATCCCTTTGTGCATCATGTGGATTATTTTGAAGGAATGGAATAACCAAACATTTAAAGGTCTTGAACAACCTATGGTGGATCTGAAAAAAAAATTTACACATTTTATATGATTGGATAGCTGCTTTAAGTGGCCATTATTTCTCTAATTTACTGGATTTTTTTTATTGTTTTATTTTTAACTGAGTTGTGATGCAACTTTAATACCCAACCCATGTACTTGGAGGTGACTTCTTTTTAGTCAATAAATTTTATTTAGTCATCAAAAACAGCCAAGAGTATTGATGACCATTAAAAGTACATGCCTCTAACATAACCATAATTCAACCAAAAATAAAGTTCCAGACAAAAAATTGTGACAAGAACCAGGACTGTTGACCTGGGCTGTTGATTTATGTATTATGGACTGGTCATTGTGTGGGCCTTGATGAGCATTCGGCAAGTGCACCTATTGAAGATAAGGAATTTAACTGTGTGGATTAGGGGGTGATGTGAGTGGGCCTGGTTTATTTTTTAGGTAATGGGTCAGACTGAGTATTGGGATGTCTAGGCTGTCTTTTTTCTTTTGACTGGGTCAAGTAAAAGTTTGTGTTTAATAAGTTGGATTTGGGTAGAGTTTGATTGGGTTTCCATTCTAGAGTATCTGATAGGTTATTAATCTGTGAGAATGGTTGACCACTGAGTGGCTTCTTGACAACAGCAGCAGTTGAGGGAATGGGGTTGCTGCTAGGCAAGTGAGGGCTCACTGAACAATGAACGAGAGCTAAAAAGTCTGGTGATATCATGCGATGGATCAGGTGTAGTCTGGGAAGCAGAGTTGGGTGCTCTGGTGGTGGCACAATGCAGTCATAAGGTCTGGCTAACAAACCTATGCTTCTTTGTCACTTTACAATTGAGAACGAAGGGTGAGTCAGCGATGAGATGCATTCAGTGAAACTTTAGTGACAAGGCAACCAGAGCAGTAACATGATCAGGGCCATCCAACTCAACACAATGCCATTTTAAGGGCGAAGACCAAATTGAGGCTGCGGGACGAAGATGAGGCTTGTCCATTGACACAAGGAGTGATCAAATGGGGCTCTCAAGTCATCGATGGCAACAGCAATGGGTACTTAGGAAATTGTGTGGGGTCACCAGCATGGCTGGGCTTCAATTTTTTTTTTTTTTTTTTTGGGCGATGCACGACAGTGCTTGAAACTAATTAATCAGATATTTGCTCAGATACTAAATTTGACATAGGACAAAATCAAAACAATAACAGAATAAAATTGAAAAAACAGAAAAAATAAAGAATAGGTAACCTAGAAGTCAGCACCTAGGCTTGCTTGGAACCAGCACCAAGCAGGAGAGAATAAACCTCTAGAAGTTAGCATCTAAGGTTCAACACTAGACCATTAGAGAATTCCAAGAGACATTTTATTAATCATCAAACTAAAACTTAGAGTACAATGTTATGCTTATATAGATTAAAGACTTAACCCTAATACTATCTGAATTGGGAAATCCCATTTTTTTTTTTTTTAAATAACCTTACTCCAAAAAATTAATAAAATAACCAATTAACTATCACGACCTTAAATAAAATACAATTGACTCTCCAAAATTAAATAAAACTAAATTTCAATAAATAACTCTTTGCACTTCCCGTATCATATCATACACATGCACAGGCATGCTTGTGCCTAAACATAACCATCCAATTATTTTTTTTTTGATAAGTTAAAAATGCCATCCATTTATCAATACTCAGACATGAAATTGTATTTATTTATTTAGGTATTCACTATCCATACATCCATACATCTTTATCTCACATGTATGTGTCTTACTAGACAAACCAAACAGATTATCTCCATTTTTTTCTTTTTAAACTTTATAAACTCAAAACAAATTCGCTGGTAAAAATGGATAAAATTATATGCCTCTAAAAGAATTTTTCGATGGAAAAACTAAGTGAAATTATATATGCATATATTTGACAATCAAAGATATCACATAAAAGAAGTACTGACTTGAATTATATCATCCTCCACTATGTCCCTCCCATTGATTCTATTGTCCGTGATCACTGGAAATCAAGTGGATGAGTTGCAACTTGAAGAAGTATAGAATGACCATAAACAACATGAAAATTTGAGAAATGCATTTGTTTACCTACAACAAAGGCAAAATTCTAGCACTAAGACCAAGCTTGTGAAAATATTTATATACTAATAGACATAAAACCACAAGAGTTATATCAAATAACAATCAGAACGACAAAACACATTGGCAAGTTAGGAAAAGAAATTAGCATAAATTTGAGGCCTTAGTTTGGCCTTAATCATTTTGGGCTTTTCCTATTGTGTAAGGGTCTTTGAAGGCAAAAATGTAAACCAAGTTCATTCTTCAAGACTTCAACTGAAGAAAGGAAAGTGAAAGGCTGACCCTGGCCCCTTCTTAAACACCAACTACCCCTTTCCCTTCCCAACCTAGTCAAATAAGAATCACTCTGCAAGCAACTGGTGCTAAGCCCTCAACAAAGCAGGAATGCCACATTGGAACTTCGTCAAGAAATGGGACAACCACAATGGTCACTAAGGATCGTTGCCCAGTGCTGCTCCCACTTAAGTGGAGTCCTAAGAATGAAAGTTTGGATAATGTTCCACCATTCAACATTTTTTGCTTGAAGTGACTGCTCAAAAGACTTGAAATGAAACATCTGTGCTTGGCAGCCAAACATTTTAGAATTGTTCCAGACAATGACCTCTTCTAAATACACATGAGACATCTCCTTTTCAATTTCAGATATCAACCTACCTTTAAGTAGAAAAATAGTCATACAACAGTAACCCTCTTTGGCATTACCCACTGAACTCCAAACATAGCTAAAATGAAGGCCACAACTCACAAGCATCTATAAAATGAACTATCAAATGGTTCGCTGTCTTGCTACTACATCAATTCATACAATCCAATCTCCCAGAGTGATAACTCTTCCAGTCAGATTCTCCCCCATCAGAATCTTCTCCAAAACTGTAGTCCAAAGAACTTTCTTTGGTAACTTTGTGCATCATATACTCTTCCAAGAAAAAATTACATACTTGGCCCCTCAAAGGACTTTATAATAGGATTTGACATCAAACTCACTATTAACTTTAGGTGTCCACCTCAAAAGATCATGAGCACAACTGCAGGATTTTGGAGTAAAGAGTGTTGATAAAAGATTGACTTATTCCAATTCCCAATCACTGAACGCACATACAAAACTGATGTTCCATGATAGAGACCCTCCTCGAACCAGATGCTCCAAGGAAGAGTATAAAGATGCATCTTTTCCCACTGCAATACAGTACAAATCAGGATATATCTCTTATAGAGCACCATTACTGCACCATATATCATGCCATAGTCTTAACCTATCACCATCCCCAACCACATAACTAGTACAACTCATGAATGCATCACATCCCAATCCTTTGCACTTCCTCAGTGTCCAAAAAGTAATTGCCTTCCTCTCCAAATCTCCACCACCAGTTCCTCAATAAAGTAACTGGTTTATAACCCCAATACTTGTCATGAAAAGAAAAATAAATAAACAGTGTCATGGTCCTTGTTTAAAAAATTCCATTGGATTCAGTTCAACAAGGTGCAATCTTCACTCAAATATGAGTAGTTAGTTGTTTCTTACAGACCAAACAGTAGTCCATACCATTCCTCCTAATAGTATTGTATCTGAAGTTTATTAGGATAATAAGACTAATCTCCTAGGCAAAATTCATGTTTATAGCACAACATTACTCGGCACAATCAAATAAGCAGTTTAAACCATTCTAATATATGTAAATTAGCAGTAGAACTAAAAATTCATGCCAATCATAGCACTAGAAATCCCAAAATCACCACTAAGCACTGACCTTGAATCAACCAGTTGGCTTCCCTCTGATACTGCTCCGCATTCAGCACCAACCCCGGTTGCAGCACAGAAACCGGCCACCATTTCGGCAACTTCTTCTCCCGGGGCCGAACCCGAGTCCCCGAAACCCTCTCCGACACTCCCACATTGGTTGCCGAAGCTGCCACCGCCGGCGACAACGGATTGCTCGAAACCCTCTTCAAATTCTCCCTCTCCTTGACCTTTCTCCCAACGCCAACAGCAACAACAACCTCTCTTCCCCCAAGACTCCGGTCCCTCCGCACCACGACCGGCCCGGAATCTCCCAACCCGGACCGGCCCCGAATAAGCCATAACCCTAATTTCCCCAAAACCCTAAAAGCGAAAACGAGAACGAAGCTACAAAGGACCAAATTCCCGGCGAAGACAACAGTCGAGCGGCGACAAGAGACGAGGATTCGGCGGTTATCGTCGAGAGTGATTAGGGTTCGTAAGTCGTGGTAAGCGTCGAGTGAAGAGGAAATGAAGCGTTGGAAGTTGGCGTGGAGGAACGACGTGGTTTGGTTGAGGTCGATCACGGTTTGGAGCGTTGAGCTGTCGGAGGAAGAGGAGGTGGTGCCGATAGTGGTGGGGGTGGTGGTGGTGAAGGGGGAAGAGAGTTTGGGGTTCCGGCGATAAGTACGGCGGCGTTTTGGGGGTAAAGAAGAGCAAGAGATATGGAGGAGGAGGTGGTGGTGGTGGCATTGGTATTGCGAGAGAGAAAAGGGAGTGTAGATGAGTGTGTTTGCAGAGTTCATAAATGAATTTGGTATAGACTATAGAGTAGTAGTATATGTATCAGTGTGAAGGTTTGGGGTTAAAGAGATTTTTGTCTGAATGAGTTGTGAATTATGGGAGCTCAGTATAGACTGTATAGGTAGAGATTTTTGTCGTTGTTGTTGACTTGTTTCCTCCTTGATGATGGCTGGAGGAGAAATATATGTTTGTTTGCCTGTAGAAGGGGAAATATTTGTAAAATGACACCAACCTCCGAACAATATCGTTAGTTAGCAATGTTGGCCAAAATGGCCATATACCACATTTTTCAAAAACTCGAATTCCTCATCAATTCTACCACCGTGGCACTGCTGAGTTGGATTTGTGCGATTAAAAAAAAAATTATGTGGTACTCGAGCTTGGTAAACTCGAGTACCATTTACACAATACTCGAGTATACCAAGCTCGAGTACTTTTTATAAATAAAATGCAAAAAAAAAAAAAAAAAAAAAAAGTTTACATAGTACTCGAGTTTGGTAAACTCGAGTACTGTGTAAACTTTTTTTTTTTTTTTTTTGGGATAAACAACAAATAAACATAAAGATAAAAACAAGTAGCTTTTTTTTTATGTTTTTATTTATTTAAATAGAAGCATTGTAAAATATAGAAATTTTAATTTCGAAATATGAATTTAATTTCTACATTAATTAAAATTGTTCACTATTTTCTCATAAAAATTGTTCACTGTTTTATGTATAAACAATTTCTATGATTTTGCATAAAATTATTTTCTGTTCAGCATTATTTAAGAAATTGTTCGCTCTCTTTTTTGCATAAATTATTTTCTGTTCACTATTTAAAAAATTGTTCACTATTTTCTCATAAAACACCTAGTGAAATTGTGTTTTCTAAATTTAAACGTCAAATTTGAATGCTTTTTCATGTTTGAATTTCACAATAATCGAATATATTTTTTTGCATTGATAAAATCTGTTTCTACATTAATAAAATTTTCCCTCTGCACATCATATTTACTGAATATTCAAATCTGCTTACTACATTCATAAAATCTATTTTCTGCATTAAGTAAAACTGTTCACTGTTTTCTTATAAAAATTGTTCACTGTTTTCTGCATAAACTATTTCAAATATTCTACATAAAATTATTTTCTGTTTAGCATTATTTAAAAAAATTGTTCACTCTCTTTTCTATGTAAATTATTCTGTGTTCGCTATTTAAAAAATTGTTCGCTGTTTTCTCATAAAACACCTAGTGAAATTGTGTTTTCTAAATTTAAAAGCCAAATCTGAATGCTTTTTCATGTTTAAATTTCACAATAATCGAATTTGTTTTTCTGCATTGATAAAATCTGCTTCTACGTTAATAAAATTTGCTCTCTACACATCATGTTTACTGTATTTTCGAAGCTGCTTACCGCATTCATAAAATTTGTTTTTTGCATTAAGTAAAACTGTTCACTGTTTTCACATAAAAATTGTTCACTGTTTTCTGCATAAACTATTTTTAGCATTGGTGCAATTATTGCACTTAAATGGTTTTTGTGTTTTTTTTTAAATAAGTAACCATATGAATAATGGACAAACTCCGTGAAAGAAAAATGAATGATTCATATAAATCACCTAATGGTAAATACCTCGAAAAATTCGAATTTGTAAAAAAGTTAGAATTAGTTGAATGTAGAAAGTCTAGAAAAATCAATGGAAAATCAATGAACCTACCAAATTGTGAAGGTGTACATAAGATGTACAGATAGTCTAGACTTGTTGACAAATTTGATTTCGTTGAAAGTACAAAATAATGAAAATTCAATGGAAAAGTATGTGCGTTAGATGTATAGATCGTATGGATTTGTTTAAAAATTTGAATTCATTGAATGTACAAAACTATGAAAACTCAAGGAAAAATTATGTGCATTAGATGTACTGATAGTACGAATTTGTTGAAAAGTTTGAATTCGTTGATTGTGTGAAATCGTGAAAATTCAATTTAAAACTATGTACTAATGTACTAATCATCTTGATTTGATGAAAATTTCAAAATTGTTGAACGTATAAAATCGTGAAATCTTAATGGAAAATCGAAATTGTTGAACGTACCAAATCGTGAAAATTCAATGGAAAGTTGTGTACATTAGATGTACAAATATTCTGGACTTGTTGAGAAATTTGATTTCGTTGAAAGTACAAAATCGTGAAAATTCAAGAGAAGATTCTATACATTAGATGTACAGATCATTCGAATTTGTAAAAAACAAAATTTAGATGTACAGATTGTTCGAATTTGTTGATTGTATAAAATCTTGAAAGTACAAAATAAAATTGTGTAAATTAGATGTACAGATATTCTGAATTTGTTGAAAAGTTTGAATTCGTTACATGTACAAAATCGTGAAAATCAAATGGAAAACTATGTACTAATGTACTGATCGTCCGAATTTGTTGAAAAATTTGAAATCTAATTCACACAATTTTATTATGTACTTTCAAGTTTTTATACAATCAACAAATTCGAACGATCTGCACATCTAAATTTTGTTTTTTACAAATTTGAACGATCTGTACATCTAATGTGCACAATTTCCTCTTGAATTTTCACGATTTTGTACTTTCAATGAAATCAAATTTCTCAACAAGTCCAAAATATTTGTACATCTAATGTACACAATTTTCCATTGAATTTTCACGATTTGGTACGTTCAACAATTTCGATTTCCCATTAAGATTTCACGATTTTGTACGTTCAACAATTTCGATTTCCCATTAAGATTTCACGATTTTGTACGTTCAACAATTTTGAAATTTTCATCAATTCAAGATGATTAGTACATTAGTACATAGTTTTAAATTGTTCACTGTTTTCAACAATAATTGCGCCAATGCTAAAAACAGTTTATGCAGAAAACAGTGAACAATTTTTATGAGAAAACAGTGAACAATTTTACTTAATGCCAAAAACAGATTTTATGAATGCAGTAAGTAGCTTCGAATATATAGTAAACATGATGTGTAGAGAGCAAATTTTATTAACGTAGAAACAGATTTTATCCATGCAGAAAAACAAATTCGATTATTGTGAAATTCAAACATGAAAAAGCATTCAGATTTGGCTTTTAAATTTAGAAAACATGATTTCACTAGGTGTTTTATGAGAAAACAGTGAACAATTTTTTAAACAGTGAACAGAGAATAATTCACGCAAAAAAGAGAGTGAACACTTTTTTAAATAATGCTGCACAGAAAATAATTTTATGCAGAATGCTTGAAATAGTTTATGCAGAAAACAGTGAACAATTTTTATGAGAAAACAGTGAATAGTTTTACTTAATGCAGAAAACAGATTTTATGAATGCAGTAAGCTGATTTGAATATACAGTAAATATGATGTGCAGAGGAAAATTTTTATTAATGTAGAAACAGATTTTATCAAAGAAGAAAAATATATTCGATTATTGTTAAATTCAAACATGAAAAAGCATTCAGATTTGGCGTTTAAATTTAGAAAACACGATTTCACTAGGTGTTTTATGATAAAACAGTGAACAATTTTTTAAATAGTGAACAGAAAATAAATTTATGCAAAATCGTAGAAATTGTTTATACAGAAAACAGTGAAAAAATTTTATGAGAAAACAATGAACAATTTTAATTAATGTAGAAATTAAATTCATATTTTGAAATTAAAATCTCTATATTTTACAATGCTTCTTTTTAAATAAATAAAAACATAGATAAAAAAGCTACTTATTTTTATCTTTATGTTTATTTGTTGTTTATCCCCAAACAAAAAAAAAAAAAAAAAATTACACAGTACTCGAGTTTACCAAACTCGAGTACTGTGTAAATTTTTTTTTTTTTTTTTTGCATTTTATTTATAAAAAGTACTCGAGCTTGGCATACTCGAGCATTGTGTAAATGGTACTCAAGTTTACCAAGCTCGAGTACCACATAATTTTTTTTAATCGCACAAATCCAACTCAGCAGTGCCACAGTGGCAGAACTGATGAGGTACTCGAGTTTCTGAAACTCGAGTTTTGGAAAAAGTGGTAGTTTGCTATTTATTTCCGAAACAGTGTTTTTTTGCTAAAAATTTCCAAAAAAGGTGGTATATGGCCATTTTGTCCATGTGGAAAGCCCACACACTGTTTCTCAAGTACCCCCTATCAGTGGTCCAAGATAATTGTATTTTAAAAGGCCTGCTAAGAGGGTCAAAATTCAAAACACAAGTTTTTTTTTTTTTTTTGGTGATGGGGAACAAAGATTCATTGCCACAAGAAATTGAAGTACAACAGGAAAGACAAAAGAAGAAAAGAGACCTCTAGCTACTAAACTGCCAGCGCAGGAACAACAAACAAAGAAGGTCCCTTCCAAACCTAAAAAAGATTAACCTTATACACACTAGCCAACTAAAAAGCTTATATACTGTCCTGTTGAACTCCCTGTTCAAGTAGACAAAACTAATAGAAACAAGAAAAGCCCAAGGATCCCAACTAAGCATCGAAAAGTGTAGCCAATTAAACTGGCTCAAAGACAGAGTCAGCTAAACCCGAGTTGACCGGTTCACAAAATTTCTTAGGAGCCCAGTTGTTCTCTTCCTCTGAAGCTTCTTTCGCTCTCAAGCGCTTTGTTCCTATCTCCATCATCTGGGCGAGAGTTTGATCATTGCTTGCTTTTCCTTTCGCACAGGCAACTTTTTTCAGACTGCCTTTACCTAAAATCTGTTTTCCTTTTTCATTAGCTTTGGCCTGAAAAATTACACCAACTTGGACAGCATTGGCTGCATTCTTCTTCATTGGGCGGTCTTTCTCATTCTTATCTAAAGGAGCTTTAGTACTTGGGCTCCCTTAAGAAATAGAGCCTTTTGGGCCTTGTGAAGTAGGGCCTTTTAGCCCATGCCTCTGTGCTCAATTGAAATATCATGCCTTAGATGATCACGTGACTTCTCACAAGAACCCAAAACACTCATAACTTGCCTTGTTGCTTCACTCATTACTTGCTCTGGAAATCCACTGAAGACTCGTATGTCACCAGCGAGCTGTCCATCCACACATGTGGTGTTATCGCTTCCCCAAGTATCACCCTTCTCCAAGCTTTGTTTCTCGCCCTCAATACCTTAAACCTCAAAACATGCCAAAGCAGAACTAGTCGTCAGCCAAGTCTTTCGCTGCACTTCTAGCTCATCGGAGATAACTCGGATCGTATCCTTGCTCGAGTTCCTTTCTTTGGCTGCCACTTTTGCAGTCCACCCAGCCCTTAACCAGTCCCCATATTGATGGCCAGCACTTTGCCATACATCAGACGTTGGGCAATGTTTATTATCATGCCCAAGCTTCCCACAAATGAAGTAAACAGTAGGTAGCCTTTCATATTTGAACGTAAGCCATAGTCGTTCACCATCAGAGCTTGCAATATAAGCACCTCTTCTCAGTGGCTTATCAATCTCCAACTCCACATGGACTCTTATGAATTTTGCCTGATCAGATTGCCACGAACACCTATCGACTTCAATAAATCTACCTAACTTGCTTCCAATTTCTTCCCCAACTTCCTGTGACATATGCTCAAAAGAAAGACCCCAAATTTGGACCCAAAAGGGAGAATGGATGAAAGAAATATTTGTGGAAGTCAGCCCTTTTTTCCATTTACAGAGTAAGAGGAGGTTGTTATCAAAACTCCAAGGCCCACACCTCTCAACCCACTCCAATTGATACTTTGAGCTAAACTTGAATTGGAGTATATTATTTCCAACTTCCACAATTCTTATGTCTGAACCCATTTTCCATGCTGATCTAAGGGTGTTCTTCAGACCACGTTGGTTCTGTTGCCGATCAGAGAGAAGCCGCCCAAAAAGACTTAGGGAACATTCTTCAAAGAGGCCTGAGTAGTTTGTGACAGTGATAGGAATAGCTTCTTCTTCTTCTTTTGTGAGTTGCAAGTTCTGTAAGCTAGAGAGAATACTTAGATCCCTAACCAGGAAATTTTGGCTCCTTCCGAAAGAGAACAAAAGAGTAACTATACAACCCCTAAAACGGAAGGTTAGGGATGGAGCAACTCGTATTCAAACGAGTGGAAATAAACTCCTACTAGGGAGAGAGAAAAGAAAGCTCTTTTAGTGGAATTTGATTCATGTTACACAAGTTATGTTTTGAGCTACTACTCGAGTGAAAAGTCAATCATAATGGGACTTTTATCTCTTCTATTTTTAAGCTTACACTTACCTTCACATTGCTTTTACAAAAAGAAAGGGTGTGTATGCTTATTCACTACAAAAAAGATTGTTATTTGGGACAAAAAATTTTTGATGACTACAAAAAACCGTCGGAAATCTAACCGTTGGATTGGAAGAATGTGCTAATATATTAGTGTTTGTGAAGTATGACAACAATCAAACGGTCGGATTGTGAGGAAAATTTTGCGAAACTTGATCAAAATTGGAAAATATTTGGTCAAACATGGTCAACTAAATATTTTAAAATACTCTTTGAAGTTGGGTCTAAGAACTGTTGAAAAACAGAAAAATAATAAAGAGTCATTCTAAATATTTTAAAATATTCTTTAATTAAAAATTTAAATAAATGAATTTTAATTATGAAATAAGATAATTTTGGAAAGCAAACGGCATGTTAGTACACATCATTTTTAATATTAATTTAATAAAATTGTGTCAATCAGATGTCAAGGGTGGAAAAAAATATTTTTTTCCTTCAAATTTAGGGTGGAGTATAGTTTCTCCAAACCTCAAATTTCAAAGTGACAACAACCAAAAAGTAGGGTACACCATCTCAACTGCTAGCAAGTTATGCTCATACATGGTTCCCACAACATCAAGGCTAGCCAAAAGAGCAACATCAGCTGGGGGAACGAAAAACTACAAAATCTTGAGAAAGTACAATGCCTCTTCTAGCAAGAGCATCAGCACACTTATTTGTTTCCCTATAGCAGTGCTAGATTCGAACTCTCAGGATCTTTAGTAGCCCACCACTGTAATCAGCAATAATTACATCATTACCATTAGACTTCCCCTCATCTTTCATCGTTAGGTTTCTCAAAAAAAAAACTTCCCCTCATCTTTCATTAACAGATCAATCACAAGCTGCGCATCTAGTTCAGCCAACACATTAGCCAAATTTTATGTTTTAGTATTTTATAGTTTGTCTTTTTATGAGTTTGACTGTTCTTTGTCTATAAAGCTACAAAGGGAGACAAACATAGGTTATAGATATCTCTATATATCTCTATATATTAAAAGGTAGGGTTGTGTAGAAAACCTGCCAACCTGCCAAACCCGACCTAGCGGGTTGGGTCGGTTTTTAGGGCTTGGTGGGTTGGGTTAGGTTTAATTTTTTTTTTAATAGAGAGTCAAGTTGGGTTTGGGTTATAAAATTACAAACTCGACCCGACCCACCCATATTTTAATATATGTTTAAAATATATTATATATTTAATAATTTTTTTTTTAACCAACTGTGAAGCACTTCCTCGGTTCCTACTATCATATATAATATAAATCCTATTATTTATTTTAATATATATTTAAATATATTATATAATTAATAAAAAAAGTTTAAAATTTTCAGATATATTTTGTTTATAATTGAGTTAAGAACTCATATATATTTTGTTTATAAGTGAATTAGGATACTAGTTCTATAGTTCATTTATATTTTGTTTATCAACTCAGTTGGATACTTAAACATATTTTGTTTACAACTAAGTTGGAATATTATTTTATATATTAATGTATATTTTGTTTATCAACTTACGTGGCCAGTGTGATATATTT
The DNA here is from genome assembly GCF_001633185.2 of Quercus lobata. Taxonomy (NCBI): domain Eukaryota; kingdom Viridiplantae; phylum Streptophyta; class Magnoliopsida; order Fagales; family Fagaceae; genus Quercus; species Quercus lobata. Next base: position 47,378,177 of record NC_044913.1, read on the forward strand.
TTTTCTGCTCAATTTAATTATAATAGTAATAAAAAAAAATTGTCCAACCCATGGGTTCAACCCAACCCAACCCAATTCATGTGCGTGGTTGGGTTGGGTTGGGTTGGGTTGGGTTGAATTTTTTTTGACCCACCATGGTGGGTTGGGTCAAAAAATTCCCTCAAAAAGTTTATCTTGTATCTATAAAAACAAGTTTATTATTTGATAACAGACAGTTGCTATCTTGATATTGAACCAGTGCCCAAAATATGTGTAGTTAGTACAATTTGTCAATTTTCATTCATCATAATTTAGAATTGATATATTTTTTAATTACAAAATTACCTAGATGTGTGATGAGATATCATTTTTCGAGGGTGTAGATATAATGACGGTTGATAAATCTTGGATCAATCTTTCTAATAGGTCGTGTGAGGAATATGCAAATGAAGTAATAGAGTTTGTTGAGTTTGCATTTCAATGTGTCAAAGAAGAGGATATGAAGATAAAATGTCCTTGTAATGATTGTAACAATAGGTATGGAAGAACACAAGTTGAGGTTATAGGAGACCTCATATGGAAAGGGATGACAAATCATTATACTAGATGGCATCTCCATGGAGAGGGAAATAGCGAAGAGGATGAGGAAGATAGTGATGAGGAAGATACAATGCACCTAATGTAGAATTTATATATTAGAGAATATTTAAACAATCCTAGACTAAACATAGATTGACAGGAGGTTAAGTTACTTATTCTACAAGTACGTAGATCCTATAATTAGTTTAGGTCACTTGGGCTACAATATTTAACATATATTAACTTATTGAGTTTGAGAAGATTATGATTCTCATCAACTCTTTTGCTTCAAAATAGACATTATTAGCATTATTGGTTTGGTTTGATCTCCAAGTTACCTCCAACAAGTCTTGAGACAACAGTTAGGAAATCCAATGTATCTTGTAATGCTCTGTGCATTAGTGAAGAAATGTATCTTTAGTATCACAATTTGTTATTTTAATAAATAACTTTTCACAATTCTTTATTTTTAAAAATTGTGAAATTTTGGAAAAAAAAAAAGTTACATCTCTACTAGAGAAAAGTATTTGACCCTAAAAGGCTTTTAAGCTATGTTTAAGAGATATCACAAATCAGCATGCAGAACCCTTCTTGCATTTAAGTGCACCCGCATTAGCTGTAAGTTTGGGAACAAGAGAAGATGCTTTTGCAGTTATGTCGGAAGCGCTTGAGGAAGAACTAGATTCAGAGTAGGATGTGAAAAATGTAGCATTTGAGGAAGAAATAATTCCAGAGGAGGCTGTGAAAAATGCACCATTTAGAAATTCATCTCCTTCAGATTTCCAATTCCATTTATGCCATTCACTTTTTGGTGCATTTTCGTATTTGGTCACCTGCACAAGTTCACAATATGATAAATTTTAGTAAAAATTATAAATGCAATAATTTTGGACCAACTTGATTCAAGAATATGATATATTGTAATTGGTAGTACATAATAAAAGTGAGAAGCCCAAGTTAAAAATGATGCATTTACTTTTCCGAAAAAGTAAGCAATTGAATAATAAATAAGGGGATTTTACCTCTTTGCTTTTTTCATCATCTGGAGCAACAAATTTGTTCCCTTGGCTAAGGATGGTAGGGGAAGCACTCCCACCAATGGCATACATTTTCCACTTGGTGTAGTAATTGTTCACCACATGGACGTACCCGTGCCTAATCCTGCAAATTAATGTGAAAAAGTATATGTTAAAACATCACAATGTACCAACTAGATAACAAACAAACCAAACCAATTAAATTGATAGGTTAATTTACACATTTTCTTTTTTCTTTTTTCCTTTTGGCACTTTACCTTGGAAGTCTTTGAGTAAGCCCTTCTCCAAAGTGATTGAAGGCAATAGTGACTTTCATGCTCTTGTCTGCAGTGTAGTCATCAGCGTGTCCCAATAAAATAGCCTTATCATGTTGTGTAAATAAACTATTTGAAATGGTAACCAAGGATGAAGCTTCAACAACATCAACCAGACCGTCATCACAGTTCGAAAGTGTGACATGGTCCACCCAAACATGTTTACTACCAAAGATGCTCATAGCATCACCATCTGAAACACCCCTATGCCCAAAGTGACCTGGGGAACTTCTCACATTAGTATTCCCTGATGGCTTACATTCATGTATGTTTATCCCATGAATTATAATGTTAGTTATGTCCTGAATAGTAATGCATCCACCACCAGTTATGTGCACATTAGCTCCCCTACCATCAATGGTCTTATACGAGTTCATAATCAATTCCACCTTCAATTTGATCACCATATCACTTTCAAATATAATCCACAATGGTTCATCTTGGATCACAGCATGTCTTAGAGTCCCGTTCTTGGGATTTACAGCATCATTATCACTGGAATCTGTAACCACATAAATCTTACCATCTTTTCCACCAGCAGCATTCTTGCCAAACCCAACTGCACAATCAGCTAGCTTCTGCCGATTCTTATCCCAATTGGAGTCACACTTCCAACAATCATCAATTGGGTTCCCAGTTGAGCAAGAGGAATCTCCCTTCAAATTTCTCCTTGTCAAAGAGGCATTGATGCTCCTGCCATATAAAAAATGACACATTTTAAAAATGTAGAATCTCAACTGTAAAAACTAAAGTAACTGATTTTTTTCTTTTTCTTTTTAAGGTAACATTGTAACATAAATAGTTTATTTATTACCTTTGTACTTCTTTTACTACAAATTCCGGGTCTTTAACTGGGCTAGAGGCAATAAGGGTTGGGATTAGGAGAGTGAAGAGAATGGTAATGAGAGAGAGCAAGCTTACAGCTTGCCATTTCTTATTCTTTGCTAGAAATTGTGAGTGAGAGAGAGAGAGAGAGTAGAGAAAACCAAATTTGAAGAAATTAAAAGTTCTGTGCAAAGAAATTGAAAGGAGCCATGTAGCTTATATAGAACTAGAGATAGTGTGTACTATAATGTAGAACCGTTTTAAACTAAAAGTAGAATTTATCTACAATTAAGGATTTTGAAAAACTAGTAATGTGACTTATATATTTAGGTTTTTATAATTAAATTTGTTGTCTAAATATATATATTTATATATATATATATATATATAAATTAGTAATGTGACTTATATATTTACATTTTTTTTAGTTAAATCTGTTGTCTATATATATATATATATATATAAAGTCCACGTCTTTACTAAATTGTGATGAAAATTGTTAAAATTAATATTAATTTTACTTAAAAAAAATTACAAACTAATGTAATAATAATGTGATAATATTAATTTTTGGGTGTTTCGTACAAGGTTGTCAAAATCGGGATCCTATGTAGGATCGTTGAAGGTAGGTGAGATCGTAGATCGTAGGATCGGATCGTGAATCGTAAGATCCTACATATTTTCATATTTAAAGCAAAAAACACATTGATAATGACTTTGTATGTTGAATAATTACGTATATTATAAATTCATCCATAAAAAAACTTAGATTTGCACCATATGATGTAATTTGCATGTCATACATCGCTAAGTCTATACTAACGAAACAAATATATTTAAGTTTTGACTTAATGTACCTAAAAAGTTCAATAAATATTTAATTAGCAACCAAATACCAAAATATTTATCAAAACATAAGGAAAATATTTTTAAGTTCTAAGTTCCAAATTTGAAATCCAAAATAAGTTAGCAAATGGAAACTAGCTAACTACAATATGAAATCCAAAAGTAAGATGAATATTAAGATAAAGTGAATATTTAATTATTCCCATTCTAAGATTCTTATAACCACCGTCCTAAATTCCTAGTCATCATCATTCATTTCATCATCTATGTAGACATTATATATTTGTATACTAGAGTTGTAAAAGATATCAAGATACAATTTCACACTCAACTATTCAAGTTATACCACTCAGCAACAATTAAAGAGTATACTCAAAAAAAGCAATCAATCTATATACAAATACAAGCATAACTGATAAAATTATATATATAAAAAAATATTTTAGTAATATTAGAACACAAATTAGTATATTGATCAAACAAATTTAACAATATTATAGCTTAAAATGCAGCAAAGCCAAGTCAAATTATTCATTTAGAAATGATGAAACATTCTTTCATTTTGATTTCAAGTGAACTAGAAACTAGAAAACTTTTGCTTAGGTTGACATAATTTTATAAAATAAAAAATAAAAAGTCATACCATCACAACATGAAAAAATAAAAATCCTTAAAGCTTCATCAAAACAAAAAATTTATCCAAAAAAAAAAAAACAAAAAAATTATGTTTTTTTGTAGGATCGGTAGGATTGGTAGAATCCCATACGATCCTACGATCCTATACGATCCTACACGATCCTACCATTTTTACGATCCTAGTGCGATTCTAATCGTTTTGGTGAGGTGGGATCGTAAAATCGTGCGATCCTACGATCCAGATCGCGATTTTGATAATCATGGTTTCGTAATACATTTTGTAAGAATAATAACTTTTGACCACAAGACAATGCGATAATGCATGTTTGCCTTTGTCTTTTCTTACCATTTCATACTATGAATATGAGCTTAGTAGTGAACTCATCCTAATCCTTATCACAAAAGAAGGGGTATTTGACAAGGCTAGACTACAAATAATTCTTTATCTTGAGAAAAACTTACTTCTAAAATTGGTATATTAATCGTAACACAATTAGATAACCAAATATAATCACAAAGACAATGACACAATTAAAGGTAATCCTACATATGTATTCTTACCTTATCTTTGTCGCATTTAACAATGGTTCTTAAAAAAAGAAAAAATAAAAGAAGAAGAAGATAATGAAGAAGAAGAAATAAACAAGGTCCGGAAGATGTAAAAAGTATGACGAAGTCTCATATGATAGACATACCAATGAATAACCTAATAAATGAATAAAAGTACGAGAATAACCAAATAAATGATTGTCATGTCATTTATTTTTATACTTATTTTGTTAAAGTTGGTCCACTAATTTTGCCCTAGGTTTGTTTGTTTGTTTGTTTTTTTTTTTTTTTTTTTTTTTTTTTTTTTTTTTTTTTTTTTTTTTTTTTTGTGTGTGTGTGTATGTGTGTGTGTGTGTGTGGTTATAACCAGGGAGGGGAGATTTGAAATTTTGAACCCTAGATGTTTTGGAAATACCAAGAACTCTTGTCAACAAGTTGAATTTAGAGCATTTACTTATGACTTGTTACGTTAGTATTTGAATATATCTGTTAGAAAAGAGACTTTCTCCTAAAGGTATAATTTATCAACGAAACATGCTTACACACCCCTGAACTTTGGAGTAGTGGCTAAGACACCCCCTAAACCTTTATATTAGCCAATTTACTCCTTAAGCATTTCACTTTTGGCAAATCAATACATTAGTTAATCTAGCATTAAAACACAAACGAAAGTGGTGTGTGAGACGCACATGAACTTTGAAAAACACACACAATTCTAAGAATTTGAAATACAATAGAAAGAAGAAAGAAGAGATATGGACCTAGGTTTTGATGTAGGACAGAATCAACTATTTAATTTTAGTAATTATATAATTTGGTATTTTTATGTAATTTTCATTATTTTAGGTTTAGGTTTAGGTTTAGGTTATATATTTCCATGCTTTTTTTGTTCTTTTAATGTTTTTTAGTCAAATTAGGGTTAAAAAAAAAAAAAAATCTTTTCCTCATCGTCCTAGGTTTTCTTTGTACAATTTAAATGCATTGGAGCCTCTAAAGGCAGTTCAGTTTTGAAGTTAATAAAAATACAGAATTTGTCTATTGTTTTCTTTGGTGGATTCTAGAACCCTATTACCATTTGGATTGAAGGAATCTCTCGTGGATTCGAGGTTTACTACCAAAAACTAACATTTTTTGTTTATGTTCCATCAAAGAAAGCATCATATTTTCTTTCTTCAATCTTCTGTGACATAAGTCGGTATTAGAGCCTTGACTTACCCTAGTTTGATAGCTAATCGGCGTGACGGTAACCACCACCACAATAACAACGAAGTTAAAGACGTAATTCTTACTAGGCCTGAGTTCCAATAGTTTAGTGAAGAGAGACATTAATCTATACGCAAAATCCGTGAAGGGATTGCTACCCTTCTTGCTAGGAAATCATATCACTACAACAATGATCAATATATTCGAAGACACACTCCTAACAACAGGAAAATTCCATTCTTTGATGGAGATATGTGTAAGTTGAATTTTATTAACTGGCTTCTTGATTTGGAAGATAATTTTAATGTTTGGAAGATTTATGATGAAGAAAAAGTACGGCTTGCATCTAATAAATCAGACGATGAAGCAGTGGAATGGTGGGAAGACATTCAAATTGACAAAAGACGTCGAGGTAAGCATCCAATTTGATCTTGGCAAAGAAAGAAAAAGGTATTAATTTATTTAAGGTTTCTAATGACTATTATGATATACTAGATTACACAAGTGTTGATTATTAGTCTGTATATTCATACAAAAAGCACTGTGTTCAAAACATGAAAGGTTAGCAAAGTCCTTGTGTTAAGAAAAGACAAGAGTTTGAGAGTTGACTAGATGTAGCCAGTTTCTAAAGAAAATTTTGAAATGGTTAATAAAAGATCAAGACATGCAACAAGTTGTTGAATTGAATCATGAAGATACCACTTGTCAAAAATTTCATGAAGAGATCAAAGAAAAGAAGGTTGAGTTGATTGTGGATAATGACAGAAATCAAAAGATGGTAACCATTGAGAATATTGGGGAAGATTCAATTGAGGTCAAATATTAGGATGAGCTCACAACTCACAGTCCCTAGGTTTCAATTGACTTGTTGAAGATGACTACACAATATGTTGATTTTCTTAGAGTAGAAAATTTTAATTTTATTACGAACCGTTTGTTAATTGATGTTGCAAATAAATAGAAGGCAAATGAGAAGAAATTTTACTATGTATTTCAAGCCTTGATTAAGTTACTAAAGCATTCAAAGTATTTGTTTATTTGGAGCGAAATGTTTCAGATCTTGACTTTCAACTCAATGCCGTGTTCGTTTCAAGTGGAGGGGTTTGGCGTTGGATTTAATCTACTATTTAATTTTGGTAGATTTATGTAATTTTCATTATTTTAGGTTTAAGTTATTTATTTCCTACTTTTTCGGTTTTTTTAATTTTTTTTTAGTCATATTAGGGTTATTGTGTGTTTTCCTAGACGCCCTAGGTTTTCATTTTACTATTTAAATGCATTGTAGCCTCCAAAGGTATTTCAATTTTGAGATTAATAAAAATATAGACTTTCTCTATTGTTTTCTTAGGTGGATTCTAGAACCCAATTACCTTGTGATTTTAAGGAACCCTTCGTGGATTAGAGGTTTACTACAAGAAACTAACAGTTTAGTTTCTATTCCATCAAAGAGAGCATTGTGTGTCCTTTTTTTAGGCTTCTGCCATATTATATTTGACCGGCAGAGAGGAGAGAGAGAGGCGGTAGAACCACCGTGGCATGGCTCCGATTTCTTTATCCCACCATCGTCTTGCACTTTTTATCTCGAAAGTGCCCTGGTGGTCTTGTTGTGCTGTTCTACCACATGGGTCAAAACAAGCTTACTCACTTTGTCGATTTGTGGCATATATGTAATTCTTTCAGTTTTATCAAATATTTCCCTCTATCAATAAGTATTTGTGCATCAAGCATCAATCCATTATTCTATTCATTACAATAAGTAATATGATGCCTAAAAATGATGTCAATTCCTATTGTTATATAGCTTGGTAATCTTATTCCCTAATATGAAATAACTAAAGGTATGTATCTCCAAAAAAAAGAAGAAAAGAAAGTAATGTATTAAAGCTAATGCCAAATAGAATCAAGAGAAAGAAATTAAAAAAAGCGATGTTACTGATGAGGTTTCTAGGATGAGTTCAATTTTCGTGACCCTCCCAAAAATTAACCAATTTTTTTTCAAAAGTGAATTAGAACAATCTTTTTATTATTATTTTTTTTTTTCACTTGGTTCTATCGTCTCTCTCTCTCTCTCTCTCAGATCTACGTCTGTCTCTCTTCATTCTATCGTTATTCAAATTCTTGGGATTGTGTGTGTTTTTTAAAGTTCAAGTGTGTCTCACTTTCTACTTCCGCTAGTGTTTTAACGTTTGACTAATTGGTGTATTGATTTGAAAGTTGGGAAATGTTTAAGGAATAAATTAGTCAATATAAAAGTTTAGAGGGTGTCTTGGCCATTTACTCCAAAGATTAGGGGGTGTATGGGCATTTTTCCAAGTTTATTATTCATTAGCTTAAAATCTTGCATTGTTTTTGGATTATTACTATCTTTGTTTATTATCAACTTGACTTTTTTGCAATGATAAACATTTATTGCATACATTTATGATTTATACCATCTTAGCAAAAACTAGTGTCTAAGCACACTTTTTTTTTTTAAAGGTTAACAATTTCCTTTCATTATAATTTGAGGTTTGCTGCATTTTTTGATTACAACAATACCCAAGGGTGTGATGAGAATTATATACATAAAAGTTTTTTTACTCACAAACACATAATATGATATAACCATTTTTTTTTAAAAAAAAAAAAAAACTTAGAAGTGCCTCTAAGCACGCTCGTGACTGCTTCCTTATAGCATTCACATCAAAGATGTGAAAATTGCTAAAATGCTATTTTATAGCTCAAAACACTAAAACAACTAACAAGATCTATATCAATTGTGCCAAATCTAAAACATTTTAGCAATTCGCTAAAGTAAGTTGCTATGTTTTTATTTATTTCTTTTTCTTTCCCACTCTCTCTCTCTATCTCTTGCCAGGTCTCTCACTCATTCTCTATCTTTTCTCTCTTTTGCAAATAAAACATAGTCAAAACTCTCTAGACCTCTAGTATTTAAGAAGAAAATTAAGAATAAAAATGTTCATTGATAAAAATTAATTAAACAAAAAAAAGAACATGAAAGACCTCTTGCATTTTTGCTGCGCGCATCCACATATAATGGTTGATTATTTTGGAATCCCAAAAAAAAAAAAAAAAAAAACCCTACTATTTAAACTATTATTAAAAAAATATATATATATATATGTATATTTATATATATTTAAGGAGAGCATGTATTTACCTCCCAATTGGTTTCCAATGGAAATCGTAACATTCTTAAAAGCCTCTCCCTTGGGCTTAATCATAGAGATTCCTTACAATGTTGAAACCCAATCTAACTATATCATGATAGGAAACAATTAATGTAAGTTCTTATCAAAATAAAAGAGATTAAGGGAAGAAAACTGATATTATAGTCCTAAATTTAAATTTTTTTTGAAGTGGTTGTCCGAAAGGACCAAGCTGTGTACTTAATTAATTGTACCAGGGTTACCACTACGAATCATACAAATTTTCCCAAGCTTTCTACGTTTGAATCTTCTTCATCGTCAAAAACATTCAAACACAAATCATAGGCATAAAATCATATTCTAAAACTCACAGAAAAAAGTTATTTGGATGAAAGAGCGTTACCTCCGTTAGCAGTTGACCTTCCCATTTTTTATTCACCTTCTACACTTCGAATCCTCCGATATGTATGATGAAATGATGATTCATCAAATCAACACGAAACAATTACATTTATCTTGTAGCAACTGTATACAACTTTAACCATTTATTATCCATTAGCAATTGTAAATGCTGGGAGAAGAATGATTTTTTTTTTTTTTTTTTTGATGAGAGAAGAATGAGTATTTATTTTACTGATAAGGATAAATAGTGTTTTTTTAATTAATTATTTATTTATTTATTTATTTTATAAACTGGATGGAATGGGATAAGGATGAGTATATATTTAAAAATTAAAATTAAGAAAAAAATTCAATTTCAGTTCAAATATAATACAGACTTATTTGAATTTCGAACAAAATAGAAGAAAAGGAAACGTGAGGAACGTGAGGGCCTTTTTTTTGGAAGGTAAAGTGTATGTTTAAATTTCAAGAAGGATAAGAGATGAATATTAGGAGTCTAATATGATTGTGATCAAATGTAATATACTGTATATGATGTACTGGGAATAGGTATGAGTCTTGTAAGCTAAGATTTCTACATTGGGTCAGTTAGTTAGTTAGGTAGTTAGTTGCTGGAAGTTAGTTATTTGGGCGAGAAAGGCACAAGTGTATAAAGGCTCATTCAAAGGACTATATTTGGAATGCAAATGATAAATAAATTCCCAATTATCTTATGTGACGTTTGGTACAAGGAAATCTACATTACTCTTGGCATCCAGGGGCATCCAGATTCTTAGGAATGTGATTCCTTACAATCTGGATGCCTAGGAATGTAGTTATTCCTATGTTTGGTTTTATTATGAATCTCTTAAGATTCCTAGGAATGTGAGATGAAAATGTTTGGTTTATTCCTTGGAATCTTAGGGTGCGTTTGGATACAGCTGAAAACTGAAAAACACTGTAGCGAAATAATTTTTAAATGTGTGAATAGTATCGTGGGACCCATTTTTAATGAAAAAGTTGCTGAAAAGTGAAATTTGTGGGTCCGTGAACAGTACACGATGTGCTGTGATTGGTCCAAAAAAATTTGAAAAGTCAAAGTTTGCGGCTACTGTTCATTGAACAGTGCATGAACAGTAGCCGCAACACCCAAAACGCGTGAAAAAAAAAAAAAAAAAAAAAAAAAAAAAAAAAGCAAAACGAAAAAACGCAAACGCAGGATTGGGCAGAAAACGCCCAATCCAAACGCACTCTTAAATGAATTTTTTATTTTTCCCATTCTATTTTTAGATTTGAATGTGAACTATCAAGTCCTTTTAAAAAAAAAAAAAAATCTTCACCTAAATAAATAATGAAAAACAGAATATAAACTGTGGGGACACAATAACTAGCCCTCAAGGAGTTTTCCACAGATTACCACTACAATTATTTAAACAAACTATATATAAGTAAGCAACAGGGGATAAATACTCCACAATGGGAAACTCAAGCAGTTGATTTCTTTGACCACAAGTATTACAATTTCTATTCAGATGCTACAATAGGTAACTCTCCCGTTTCCGCGATATTACCCACACTCTCTTTCCCTATCTCTATCTCTCTTCCTTAGATAGATTTTTCTACTATGTATTTTCTTCCTTCTTCTTCTGGATCCTTTGCCTTTTGCCTCTATCTCCCCTTTTATAGCTTCAGTCCTTGCTCTTATCACTACAACTGTCCTGTAACTTTATCGATTTCCTCCCCATCCTTATCCTAGAACTCTGACTTTTGGAGGTTGTTTGTATTGTTCAGGCTGTCTTATTTGTATTTAATGTAATAAATGTTAGGTAAGAACCCCATCATTAATGCGGAGGCAAATATCTTCAACCTTCTTGTGTGTTCCGAAAGTTTTCCGTGGTTCTAGGCATCTCCTGGAAACTATATGTGGACAATCCGTGTAGCATTGTTCGGATAAGACTAGTTCTTTATTTCTCCACGGGAACTACCTTCCTGTGTCACCTTCTTCTTCTGTAGTACTTAGGATGGTCTAGCCACTTTTCCTTCACAACCCATTATCCCTTGGGCCTTCCTTGTAGCGTATAAGCCGGGCTCAACTCATTTCCTGTAGCCCAACTACTTCTTGGGCCCTAGGCTTGGATGGGGACTCTTCCACTCCCCACATAAACTATTAATAATTTGTTGAGCAACATACACATAACAACAAAAATGAATACCTAACAATAATAGAGGATCTCCTTCAAACTTTTTTTTTTTTTTTTACCACAAGTGAAACCTAAATAGAATATTGTTAAAAAATATATTAACAGAGTTGTTTATCTTGTATATGTTATTTTTGTGAGAAAAGATAAAGACAAGAGAAAAGATATTGATAATTTATTTTATATTTTATATTAATTACTTAAATAATAAGAAAAAAGGTAAAAATTGTTAATTTATAAAAAATATAATTTCTTTTAAATTTGAAAATCTGGGTAGTTATCTATTTTAAAGGGTATCCACGTTTCCTACTTAAAGGGGTTTAAAACAGTGGAGTTAATTTTGTGCCGGTATTTACCGTGCTGGAACCTTGGCCGGTACAGAAAATTTACTATTTCATTCCGGCTAAAATACTAGCTGTACTGGAGTTGTTCTGGCCATACTGGAGTAAATTCAGGATTTCGGCCGGTAATTTGATACCGGGCCGAAACCAAAACCTCTAAGGGAGGGCTTAGAAAAAGAATAACAAGAGAAGAAGAAGTTGACGCTTATTAAAATCTTTGAAAAATTTGCTCACTAGTCATTGCAGATCGACCAAGCTGCTGCTGTTTCTCAGTTCTCGTTTTCAAATTTGTCGCCTCAACATCTGCTTCTCCTTCTTTTACTTCTTTCTTCTTTTGTTTTTCTATTTCACTTTTTGGTCTTCCCTCTCTTTTCCTTGTTTTTTCCTCCGTGAATATCTTATGCACATTTTGAAACTTGTGGTCTGATGGGAATTGAAAGAGACTAGTCCTTTCGTTCACTTTTTACCCATCCGAATGGACACGTGGCCTGGGGAGTACTTGTTAGCTCTCTGTATAATATGAGAACAATTCCAATCTTTAACTCCAAAAAAAGTACTTATATATATATATATATATATATATATATATATATCTATCGTAGTTATCTATGCCTATAAAAAAAATAAAAAAAATAAAAAAAAAAAAAAAAAAAAAAAAAACCCTATGTAAATTGTACAATAGTAATTTTTTTTTAAATGTATAAATTGTATACTTATTATTGATATTATAATTATTATATAATTAGTGGTAATTCTGAAATGGTACATCGGTACCGAAATATATCGTTCTATTGGCTAAATCGGTACAGCCTTTGGTACGAAATTGATTGCCTTAGTTGAAAGGGGGAATCCAGATTCCCCTAACATTTAATTCTCTAGTGTGATTTGCAACCAAACATGAAAATCTTTAAACATTTCTAAAAATTTTAAAACATTACCTTGTACCAAACCCCATATTATTCTTTCTAGGAAGGTCTAAGTAAGAGTCGTCAATGGGCCAGGTCAGCTCATTTTTACTTGACCCATGGGTACAATGGATTGAGTATAATGGGCTATTAACTAGTTAATGAGTTGGGTTGAGTTGGGCCGAAAAAGAAAACCCCAACCCATAGAATATGCCCATTTTGTCTTTAGCGGGCTAGAATACTAGGTTGGGCCTAATTGGCTATTTATTAGCTTGTCTTAGGATCTTATTTTATTATTTTTATAAGGAAATAATCAATAGCCAATTAGGCCCAACCTAGTATCTTAGTGGTTGGGGGAGTTCTCTTAAGAATTTTTTTTTATTTTTTATTTTTTAATAATGTCTCAAAATCAATCCTTCATACTCATCCTATATATTTTTGTTATGAATTTTGAGTTATTGGGTTGGGCAACGGGTTTGGCCAATGAGTTGTGCTACTGGGTATGCCCCATCAAGCGCCCATGGGCATAAAAACTAGCCCACAACTTGATCCATTGGGCTTGTGGGCTACCCATGGGTCTCAATAACAACGGGTCGGATTGCCGATTAGCCGCATGGGTTGTCAGGCTACTGGGTCGAGCCGTGGGTCGTGGGCTATTTGATGACCTTTAAGTCTTGGTCCCCTTGAAGTAGCATATAACAACTACTATTCTCATTCACCATTCTTACCCTTCCACCATTCATATTCATTTTCAAATTTATCCCTCTTAATTGAAAACATGTAATTCTGTAAGCGAGCTGAGAATGAATATTTTGGGATATCTAAGACTTAGGGTCTATATGGAAAGAGGATTTAAATATACTTTTTGTTTTGCAAACCAAAAATTGGTGGGTCCCACACTTGAATTTATTGTTTCACAATATTCTTTAAATACTAGTTTCAGTAAATTGTAACGAATTTTCCTGAATAAGATTTTGAAAATAGTTGAGAGGATGTTTTCAAGACACATAAGATGTTTCTAATGACATAATTGTAAATAAATTGAAAATAGTAAACCCCACAAATTTGTCCAAATTCTTTTATCTCTGGTTGTTTTTTTATTTATTTATTTATTTATTTTTAATACAAGATAGAAATTATACTTTAACTTAATCTAAATGTATATGCATGTGAAGTTCTTTCCTGGAGACTTGAACCCCATCTCTTGTCCCATACACCCCACAAGCACTTATATTTGTGGAGTGACCATCACACTAAGGGTGTGCGATGATAAATTCTTTTATCTCTTAAATGGAGGAGTGTATGGATAATAGTTTATCAATGCTTGTCATGTGTCGAATACCTAGATGCTCACCACCTCATACGTTGTTGAGAAGTGAAAAATGTAACGTGTTTAGAGCCGTACATGGGATCGGACTACCTCTAAACAAAATAACTAGATTTGATTGGTGGTGATCTAATGGGAGTTTCAAAAACATGTGTCCGAGTAGTAATAAATTAAGAACTATTTTTTTTTTGGGCTAAACAAACTAAAAATATGTTAATCGAAGTTTAATCGCATGCCTTAGAAAAGAGATAAAGCGAGATACTTTGTGTGTCAAATATCAAAAATTAATAAACAAATATCTATTTAACAAGAAGTTGTTGGACTAAATAAAATAAAATAAAAAACTGACTGATTATGATAAACATGCTCAACCTTAATCAATAGACTTTTGAGAAGATTAATCAATAGACTTTGATACTCGATTATCGGATCCAAAAACTAATAAAGCCTCGCACATTCAAGTTTTTTATTTACCTGCTTCTCGGGAAAAAAAAAAGTATTTATTTACCAGGTTTTTCTTATCGTGATTTTATTAATAAGGTATTGCTGTTTTTATTTTTATTTTTATGATAAATAATATGATATAGTTGTCATGGAGACCCTTTTTTTTTAAAAAAAAAAAAAAAATTCAAGTTGATATAATATGATTTTGGCGTGGTAGGCATGGTTGGAAAATTTCCCCAACCACTTGGAAAAATAATGCTGGTATTTATTCTATGGATGGTATTGATTCAAGTGGGGTTAAATTGGATGATTCTGACCAGTGGGCATCGAAATTTAACAAACTAGTTCAACCGTGAATGGTCGCCTCTTAAAAGCTTTATAAATTAGTAAAATACCAATTACATTTCTTTAGAGTTGAGTGCTGGTTACAAACGAAAGGTAAAATGAATTGAAACCCCATTTAGGTGGTGTTTTCTATTCTATCGCTTAAGTTTAGTTGAACTATACTATTGCCACCTTTCTTTCTGAGTATTTTTGGTCTAATTATTGCTATTAGAAGTTTCAAATGTAGTAACTTAGTAGGGAGGAGGGGTTTCGGTAGTAGCAGGAGCATTTCTAACCAATAATATATATATATATATATATATATATATATATATATATAATAAAATAAAAGAGACAAAAAATCCCATTATGATTGCGTGCGATGACCCCGACTTCTGAATTTGTTGCTCTACTGCAAAGGGGTTTTTATTTATTTATTACTTATTTGAGTTTTTGATGTGTGCGTTTGCTACAGTGTAAGGACAAACTTATTTTGTTTAAAATTTTTTAAAGGGACAGGCTGTTTGTTTTGAGCAAAATTGGTTGATTGAACTTAATTGTTTTTAACTTTAATATTAGTAATTTTTGTCATTATTAAGTGTGGAAATCAAGAAATGTGTGTATCTAGTTGTATTCGAGGTTAGCTGGACCTCCAAGAGAGAAAGAGAGAGAGAGTGAAAAAAGAAGAAAAGAATTGGAACTAAATTTAGAACATTCTTATTGCTTAACCTTCATTCAATCAGTAATGCCCTCTTAATACATCACTCAGCAATTCCCTAATCCCCGACTCTAACTGATTGACACAATAACCACTTTCCAACTATCACAACCAACTCACAGCTGTCAATAACTGTCATTAACTGATTTCCCTCCTTCCCATTAGAATACAATTGCAATATAATCCCCAACAGTCGTTGGGCTAATTTTTTTAGTGCTTGAATATTTTCTTTTAGATTTTATATCTATAATTTTTTTATGGCCTTTAAATGGAGGAAAATGCTAGAGTTGAAAACTTTTATACAAATTGTGAATTTGGAGAGTGGTTATTGGTAAGTAAAAAAATTATGCTTTGAGCTACAACTCAAGTGAAAGGTCAATCATAATGGGACTTTTATCTCTTCTATGTTTAAGCTTACACTTCCCTTCACATTGCTTTTACAAAAATTAAGGGTCTCTATGCCTATTCACTACAAAAATAATTGACATTTGTGACGAAACTTTTTTGACGACTACAAAAAGCCGCCCTCAAATTCGGTATTATATCTAATCTCTCCACTTTTTGGGATTGGAATATCTTATCTCTCATATCTGAATCTCTAGTTCCAAAAATTACTAAACTTTTCTTGGTTGATTAACTTGATTTGATTATCTAGGTTGTGAAGAAAATAGAAAGAGAGGTAGAGATGAGAGAATTCTCTCTGCAATTTACACTCACCGAAAATAGAAGAGAGAGAGGGCAGAGAGCATCTAATGCTCCATATTTTTCTCTCTCTCCCTCTTTAATAAAGTTTAAGTAATATTTTATTATAAAAAATACTGTAGCAGTGACTAGCTCATCAACCATACCCTGACTGTTCCATGCATGATAGGGTAGAGTTAAGTGCATATATAACGGATACTCAAAGTTTGAGCAAATGAAAATCAGCTTGAGTTACTTATAGTTATTGTTAAAGTTTTTGGGTGATTGTGTAATTTTTATGTGATAATTAACTAATGAACAAAAGTATGAAACAAAAAAAAGACAGCATATGAATGTTTACGTAATTTGACCTAACAGCCTACATTCACGGTTTGATAGTCCTTAACGACTATATATTCTATCAAGTATTAATTTGTGCTACAATGTACCTAATGTAGAATTTATATATTAGGGAATATTTAACTAATCCTCACTACAAGAAATCTGGATTTAGGCGGCGTTTTTTTTAGCGACGTTTTTAAATTCGCCACTATAAGTAGTATATTGTGACGTTTTTAAAAAACGCCGCTAAAGAGTGATCCTTTCGCGATGTTTTTCTAAAATCGTCGTTGTAACCCAAAACAATAGTAGCATTTTTTAAAGAACTCCCACCATATAATCCAAAAAATTTTAGGGAAACAAATAGCGACGTTTTCAAAAACGTCGCTATATGTTTCCCCAAAGTTTTTGTCCTTTTCCCCTTCAAAATTTCGCAGAGTGGGAAAGTTCCCACCATTTTTTCTTTTTGTTTTGGATAAACATATAGCGACGTGTTCAAAACGTCGCTATATGTTTCCCATTGAAAATTTCCTTGAGTGGGAAAGTTCCCACCATTTTGTCCTTTTTTTTTTTTTGGTCTCCTTTCCTTACACGTTTTTTCAGTCCTTTTTCTTTCTTATCATTCTTTTTTTTTTCTCAAACAAACTTCCCTTCCCACTTCCATATTCTCCCCCCCCCCCCACACCCTTATCACTTCTTCACACTTAGCCACTTCCAGCCATTGCCGTCGCCGCCGTTGCCACCGCCAACCCATTGATGTACGAGTTCTTCCCTCTCTACCACCACCATTCTTTTTTCCCTCTTTTTTGGTGTTCAAGTTTCCTTAAAGTGTAAGTCTTTGTGTTTTGGCTTATGGGTTTGCTTTGATTTGGTTTTTCTTTAATGGGTCATGGAGTCTTTGTATTTTGGCTTATGAATTTGCTTTGCTTTAGTTTTTCTTTAATAGGTCAGGAACTTTTGTGCTAATTTTTTTTGTTTACTTGTTTTGGTTGGAGTTTGGTATAGAAAACTCTTATTCAAATTTGGATTTTTGAGCAAAAAGACCTGAGCATCAAAGGCTAAATCATTGTAAGTTTATGTACAAGTTTGTAAATCTTGTTTTTTTTTTTTTTTTTTTTTTTCCTACAATTTTTCTATAGTGTGTAGATTTTGAATTTTTTTGTTATTAGTTTTGTGGTTTAGCTAGCTTGAAATTAATTTTTTTTAAAAGCTCACTACCTACTAATGTGTAAATAATCTCAACTAAATGCTCTTTATATGTGTGTATATATATATATATATATATATATATATATATATATTGTTACTAAATTTTCAAGCACCATGACTCATTAACATTGGACATTTGATATTGTGGAATAATGATGATAGGTCTATTTGATCTATTACAAGCTTATGTTAGTTATTGTTGAAATTTAAGTAGGTTTATATAGCATTTTTAATATTTTTTTAAAAAATAATGAGTAGGTTTTGCGACGTTTTAAAAACGTCACTGAAAAGCAAAAGGACAAATGCTTTTGCGGCGTTTTTGAAACGTCGCTATTGGTGTGATTATTTGCGGCGTTTTATAAACGTCACTAAATGTATTTTCCTACATCATGTACGAAAATGTTATATTATTTAAAACGTCACTAAAAGTTTCTAAACGCCACTAAAGAGTACCATATAGTGACGTTTTTCGAAACGTCATAATAGACCTATAGTGACTGGTCTAATGCGACGTTTTTGAATGTCACAAAAAAAATGTCACTGTAGACCATTTGTGTCTATAGCGACGTTTTTTTGGGTTTTTTAGTGACGTTTTACAAATGTCGCCTAAACCCAGATTTCTTGTAGTGCCTAAACTAAACATAGATTTACAGGAGGTTAAGATGCTTATTCTACAAGTACCTACGTTGAGGGAATTTGTCTTTTCCTGATTCTTGAGGGAACATTGACACCTAAATTTTTGAATATATTAAGGAGACCACCTGAACTTAGAAATTAGACCATCGTAACTCGAAATCTGGACTGGCAGTGATTTTGCACTGCATGTCTTCACACTTCACGGCAATCTATGCTTGACTACTTTGACTGCTCCATGCATGATAGGGTAGTTAAGCACATATATAACGGACATTCAAAGTTTGGTCAAATGAAAATCAGCTTTAGTTACTTATAATTAGTTTTAAAGTTGTTGAGTGATTGTGTCATTTGTATGTGTGTCATTAGTGGTTTTTTTTTTTTTTTTTTTTTTTTTTTTTTTTTTTTTTTTTCAGAATACAGTTTATAGTTCAGGTGATAAAGTGGAAATCCCATAACTTTTAAAAATTTTCTTATGGGAAAATTTTACCTATTTATTAAAAAATAAAATAAATAAATCCCGTGTCATTCACTTTTAATTTCTTTTTTGAAAGTTGCACCAACATCCATTGAGATGTATTGGAGTGAAATTTGAAATTTCCTTAAACTTTTGTATTAATGGTACTTTTAAATGAAACAAATTAGCCTATACTTTTTCATCATTAAAAGCCTATACTCTTTTGGGGAGGCTTGGGTTCAGTGTCCAGTGGTACTGGACTGGTTGGAATCGTGACATGTGTTCATTTTTTGACACATGTCACTATCTGAGTAGGTCCAGTGCACTGAAAGCATTGGACTTAATTTGGATCCTACTCTCTTAGGTACACTATTACTTCTCTAATAGAATGTTATACTTATAAAAAGAAAAAATCCACTCATTTGTACAAATTTCTGTTAAGGAGTAAGAGTGTCATTTATATAAAACTTAGGGTACGTTTGGTATATTGAATGGGGATTACGACATAAATTATGATCTTTATTACTAGTAATAAAGTGTGTTGTAATATAATAATTAAACATATTCATTAGTTTGGTTGTGAGTTATAACATTAGAATGAAACTTAACATTTATTTTAGGAAATATCTTTACTCATACAATTATATCTCCTTAAAAATTGTTATTTTTAAATTTAAGAGTGATATGTGTTTTTATTTTTATAATTGTTAGATGTATATGGAAAGTTTGTTTATTTGGAAATATATTAAGTTTTGAAATTATTGCACTTACTAAGGAATAGCTAATACAACATTTTAAAGAGGAATAATTATTCCTCATTTTGAAGAATAGCTATTCATAAGGAATGACTATTCCTTATAATAAAAACATAACCAAACTATAGAATAACTAAACCATAGGAATAACTATTACATTACAGCGTCTATTACAATCTACCAAACATGCCCTTATTAGTGGAGTGGAGTGTCATTTTGCTCATAGTTTGGATAGAAATATTATTTTTAGTAAATATTTTGTTAAGAAAGTTAGGGATAGACTTATATGTGTTATTGATAAATCTCGAGGATAAGTGTTATTTATACAAATGTTTGGGGAGTGTCATTTCAGTAACCTAAACTGATGATAGTGTGTAATTGACATTTTTTTTTGTAATTGGTGTGTGATAAAAATAGTGTCAATGATGCATTCATACAAATATATAAATATATTCCAATCACAAATTATTACTTTAAAAGGCATTCTATAAGAAGTAAAAAATTTGTGTCTCTAATATTGCTCTAATGCATTTGACTATGATATGGTGATGAATCTTTTTGGGGTGTTTGAAGTTAGGTAGGTTGGTTGTGTTATCATCCCCAATCAAGACATAAGAGAAAAAAAGAAGAAAGGAAAAACAAAGGATAACAATGATTTGCAGGTACATTGAGTTTGAATAAATAGACAAATAGATGAAACTTTATGTGGTCCCATTTGTTTGGATAAGGAAGTTAACAATGTTTTGTCAAGCCAATTAATTCGTTGAAGAGGGTTTCCCCTTTTTTTTTCTTGTCCCTTTTTGCTTTTTTTATTATTATTAAGGCAATTCGAGATTCTAGTTTGTAGGGCCAGAGAATTTGTGATCCCGGTCCACTTTACATTAGGGCCCAAAACCCACACCGAGGAGAGGCGTTGCCGAGGACATGCAACGGAAGTCCAAATGGCCTAGAGATATAGCCGAGGACGATTCTGTCCTTCGCATCCCAAAACACTCCTAGAAGAAATGGCAAGTACGATATAGGAGCGGTTCAAGGAAAAGCTAAACACCTCCGCATTGATGGGGAAAGGACCCCTGAACAGTGTGGCGACAAAGGATAAGGGAAAGGCTGCCATTACTGCAATTAAGTACTTTGCGTCTAACAGAGCAATGCTTTTCAGCTTTTACAACCACCCCCAACCACTTTGGGTATGGGCTGATAGGACAAGTATTAGCCCTAGAAAGCTGAACCTACACGTGGACGTTGGAGGGAGAGTAAAGGCTAGTATAAAAGGAGAAGGAAGCAATCCAAAAAAGGAGGCTAGGACCAGGGCCAAAAACCAGAGCCTTCGGGCCGTGCCGAGGAGAAAGTCTTCTTGGGTAAGCACGGTTCACCCCTGTGCGATTATCATGAACACCATGACTGACTGCTGTCCAATAACCAAGGCCTAACCTTTTATCCCACTCTCTACAAATTTTATTGTTTGGACCTTTAACGTTCAAACCCAATACACCGATTTGGGGTCGTTACAAATTGAGTCCTTACAATTGGCGCCGTCTGTGAAAAGGCTTGTGCATTGGCGCAGGCGGCGGTTAGTCATGGAAGGATCAAGCCCCTATCAACGAGGGCCTCTCCAGAGAAATAACTTTGGCAGGGGTGGAAGCTATGTGAAAGCCCCTCTATTATTTCCAGCAGCACGCAGTTGTTGCCCTAACGTAGCTCCCACTCAGGGCTACACTTCGAAGTGTCAGTAGCACGGGCAGTTCTAGGGGCTTCTAACATAAAGTTTATGCCCCACACATATGTCAAGGGGCTAATCCCCGAGGGACCAAAAAAACTATAAGTTCTGGACAGAACCAAGGTCTTGCATGGTCCTCGGACTCAAACCTATGGGGAAACCAACTACTTTAAGAAAAACTATAAGTTTTGGACAGAACTAAGGTCTTGCATGGTCCTCGGACTTAAACCTATGGGGAAACCAACTACTTTAAGAAAAACTATAAGTTTTGGACAGAACTAAGGTCTTGCATGGTCCTCAGACTCAAATCTATGGGGAAACCAACTACTTTAAGAAACTATAAGTTTTGGACAGAACCAAGATCTTACATGGTCCTCAGACTTAAACCTATGGGGAAACCAACTACTTTAAGAAACTATAAGTTTTTGACAAAACCAATGTCTTGCATGGTTCACGGACTCAAACCTATGGGGAAACCAACTACTTTAAGTTTTTTATGAAGTTTTAAGGATTTTTATTTTTTCATGTTGTGATGGTATGACTTTTTATTTTTTATTTTATAAAATTATGTCAACCTAAGCAAATGTTTTCTAGTTTCTAGTTCACTTGTAATCAAAATGAAAGAATGTTTCATCATTTCTAAAGAAACTATAGGTTTTGGACAGAACCAAGGTCTTGCATGGTCCTCGAACTCAAACCTATGGGAAAACCAACTACGTTAAGAAAAACTATAAGTTTTGGATAGAACCAAGGTCTTGCATGGTCCTCGGACTCAAACCTATGGGGAAACCAACTACTTTAAGAAACTATAAATTTTTGACAGAACCAAGGTCTTGCATGGTCCTCGGACTCAAACCTGTGGGGAAACCAACTACTTTAAGTTCTTGATGAAGCTTTAAGGATTTTTATTTTTTCATGTTGTGATGGTATGACTTTTTATTTTTTATTTTATAAAATTATGTCAACCTAAGCAAATGTTTTCTAATTTTTAGTTCACTTGTAATCAAAATGAAAGAATGTTTCATCATTTCTAAATGAATAATTTGACTTGGCTTTGCTGCATTTTAAGCTATAATATTGTTAAATTTGTTTGATCAATATACTAATTTGTGTTCTAATATTACTAAAATATTTTTTTTTATATATAATTTTATCAATTATGCTTGTATTTGTATATAGATTGATTGATTTTTTTGAGTATACTCTTTAATTGTTGCTGAGTGGTATAACTTGAATAGTTGAGTGTGAAATTGTATCTTGATATCTTTTACAACTCTAGTATACAAATATATAATGTCTACATAGATGATGAAATGAATGATGATGACTAGGAATTTAGGACGGTGGTTATAAGAACCTTAGAATGGGAATAATTAAATATTCACTTTATCTTCATATTCATCTTACTTTTGGATTTCATATTGTAGTTAGCTAGTTTCCATTTGCTAACTTATTTTGGATTTCAAATTTGGAACTTAGAACTTAAAAATATTTTCCTTATGTTTTGATAAATATTTTGGTATTTGGTTGCTAATTAAATATTTATTGAACTTTTTAGATACATTAAGTCAAAACTTAAATATATTTGTTTCGTTAGTATAGACTTAGCGATGTATGACATGCAAATTACATTATATGGTGCAAATCTAAGTTTTTTTATGGATGAATTTATAATTTACGTAATTATTCAACATACAAAGTCATTATCAATGTGTTTTTTGCTTTAAATCTGAAAATATGTAGGATCTTACGATTCACGATCCGATCCTACGATCTACGATCTCACCTACCTTCAACGATCCTACATAGGATCTAGATTTTGACAACCTTGTACGAAACACCCAAAAATTAATATTATCACATTATTATCACATTAGTTTGTAATCAGACAAAGGTAAATATATATACATTTTGCTGTTGGATTGATGCTAATCTCATTTATTATCACATTAGTTTGTAATTTTTTTTTAAGTAAAATTAATATTAATTTTAACAATTTTCATCACAATTTAGTAAAGACGTGGACTTTATATATATATATATATATATATATAGACAACAGATTTAACTAAAAAAAATGTAAATATATAAGTCACATTACTAATTTATATATATATTTAGACAACAGATTTAATTATAAAAACCTAAATATATAAGTCACATTACTAATTTTTCAAAATCCTTAATTGTAGATAAATTCTACTTTTAGCTTAAAACGGTTCTACATTATAGTACACACTATCTCTAGTTCTATATAAGCTACATGGCTCCTTTCAATTTCTTTGCACAGAACTTTTAATTTCTTCAAATTTGGTTTTCTCTACTCTCTCTCTCTCTCTCACTCACAATTTCTAGCAAAGAATAAGAAATGGCAAGCTGTAGCTTGCTCTCTCTCATTACCATTCTCTTCACTCTCCTAATCCCAACCCTTATTGCCTCTAGACCAGTTAAAGACCCGGAATTTGTAGTAAAAGAAGTACAAAGGTAATAAATAAACTATTTATGTTACAATGTTACCTTAAAAAGAAAAAGAAAAAAACAGTAACTTTAGTTTTTACAGTTGAGATTCTACATTGATAAAATGTGTCATTTTTTATATGGCAGGAGCATCAATGCCTCTTTGACAAGGAGAAATTTGAAGGGAGATTCTTCTTGCTCAACTGGGAACCCAATTGATGATTGTTGGAAGTGTGACTCCAATTGGGATAAGAATCGGCAGAAGCTAGCTGATTGTGCAGTTGGGTTTGGCAAGAATGCTGCTGGTGGAAAAGATGGTAAGATTTATGTGGTTACAGATTCCAGTGATAATGATGCTGTAAATCCCAAGAACGGGACTCTAAGACATGCTGTGATCCAAGATGAACCATTGTGGATTATATTTGAAAGTGATATGGTGATCAAATTGAAGGTGGAATTGATTATGAACTCGTATAAGACCATTGATGGTAGGGGAGCTAATGTGCACATAACTGGTGGTGGATGCATTACTATTCAGGACATAACTAACATTATAATTCATGGGATAAACATACATGAATGTAAGCCATCAGGGAATACTAATGTGAGAAGTTCCCCAGGTCACTTTGGGCATAGGGGTGTTTCAGATGGTGATGCTATGAGCATCTTTGGTAGTAAACATGTTTGGGTGGACCATGTCACACTTTCGAACTGTGATGACGGTCTGGTTGATGTTGTTGAAGCTTCATCCTTGGTTACCATTTCAAATAGTTTATTTACACAACATGATAAGGCTATTTTATTGGGACACGCTGATGACTACACTGCAGACAAGAGCATGAAAGTCACTATTGCCTTCAATCACTTTGGAGAAGGGCTTACTCAAAGACTTCCAAGGTAAAGTGCCAAAAGGAAAAAAGAAAAAAGAAAATGTGTAAATTAACCTATCAATTTAATTGGTTTGGTTTGTTTGTTATCTAGTTGGTACATTGTGATGTTTTAACATATACTTTTTCACATTAATTTGCAGGATTAGGCACGGGTACGTCCATGTGGTGAACAATTACTACACCAAGTGGAAAATGTATGCCATTGGTGGGAGTGCTTCCCCTACCATCCTTAGCCAAGGGAACAAATTTGTTGCTCCAGATGATGAAAAAAGCAAAGAGGTAAAATCCCCTTATTTATTATTCAATTGCTTACTTTTTCGGAAAAGTAAATGCATCATTTTTAACTTGGGCTTCTCACTTTTATTATGTACTACCAATTACAATATATCATATTCTTGAATCGAGTTGGTCCAAAATTATTGCATTTATAATTTTTACTAAAATTTATCATATTGTGAACTTGTGCAGGTGACCAAATACGAAAATGCACCAAAAAGTGAATGGCATAAATGGAATTGGAAATCTGAAGGAGATGAATTTCTAAATGGTGCATTTTTCACAGCCTCCTCTAGAATTATTTCTTCCTCAAATGCTACATTTTTCACATCCTCCTCTGAATCTAGTTCTTCCTCAAGCGCTTCCGACATAACTGCAAAAGCATCTTCTCTTGTTCCCAAACTTACAGCTAATGCGGGTGCACTTAAATGCAAGAAGGGTTCTGCATGCTGATTTGTGATATCTCTCAAACATAGCTTAGAAGCCTTTTAGGGTCAAATACTTTTCTCTAGTAGAGATGTAACTTTTTTTTTTTCCAAAATTTCACAATTTTTTAAAATAAAGAATTGTGAAAAGTTATTTATTAAAATAACAAATTGTGATACTAAAGATACATTTCTTCACTAATGCACAGAGCATTACAAGATACATTGGATTTCCTAACTGTTGTCTCAAGCATTGTTGGAGGTAACTTGGAGATCAAACCAAACCAATAATGCTAATAATGTCTATTTTGAAGCAAAAGAGTTGATGAGAATCATAACCTTCTCAAACTCAATAAGTTAATATATGTTAAATATTGTAGCCCAAGTGACCTAAACTAATTATAGGATCTACGTACTTGTAGAATAAGTAACTTAACCTCCTGTCAATCTATGTTTAGTCTAGGATTGTTTAAATATTCTCTAATATATAAATTCTACATTAGGTGTATTGTATCTTCCTCATCACTATCTTCCTCATCCTCTTCGCTATTTCCCTCTCCATGGAGATGCCATCTAGTATAATGATTTGTCATCCCTTTCCATATGAGGTCTCCTATAACCTCAACTTGTGTTCTTCCATACCTATTGTTACAATCATTACAAGGACAATTTATCTTCATATCCTCTTCTTTGACACATTGAAATGCAAACTCAACAAACTCTATTACTTCATTTGCATATTCCTCACACGACCTATTAGAAAGATTGATCCAAGATTTATCAACCGGCATTATATCTACACCCTCGAAAAATGATATCTCATCACACATCTAGGTAATTTTGTAATTAAAAAATATATCAATTCTAAATTATGATGAATCAAAATTGACAAATTGTACTAACTACACATATTTTGGGCACTGGTTCAATATCAAGATAGCAACTGTCTGTTATCAAATAATAAACTTTTTTTTTATAGATACAAGATAAACTTTTTGAGGGAATTTTTTGACCCAACCCACCATGGTGGGTCAAAAAAAATTCAATCCAACCCAACCCAACCCAACCCAACCACCCACATGAGTTGGGTTGGGTTGGGTTGAACCCATGGGTTGGACAATTTTTTTTTATTACTATTATAATTAAATTGAGCAGAAAAAAATATATCACACTGGCCACGTATGTTGATAAACAAAATATACATTAATATATAAAATAATATTCCAACTTAGTTGTAAACAAAATATGTTTAAGTATCCAACTAAGTTGATAAACAAAATATAAATGAACTATAGAACTAGTATCCTAATTCACTTATAAACAAAATATATATGAGTTCCTAGCTCAATTATAAACAAAATATATCTAAAATTTTTAAACTTTTTTTATTAATTATATAATATATTTAAACATATATTAAAAGAAATAATAGGATTTTATATTATATATGATAGTAGGAACCGAGGAAGTGCTTCACAGTTGGTTTAAAAAAAAATTATTAAATATATAATATATTTTAAACATATATTAAAATATGGGTGGGTCGGGTCGAGTTTGTAGTTTTATAACCCAAACCCAACTTGACTCGCTATTAAAAAAAAAATTAAACCTAACCCAACCCACCAAGCCCTAAAAACCGACCCAACCCGCTAGGTCGGGTTTGGCGGGTTAGCAGGTTTTCTACACAACCCTACCTTTTAATATATAGAGATATATAGAGATATATAGAGAAATCTGTAACCTATGTTTTTCTCCCTTTGTAGCTTTATAGACAAAGAACAGTCAAACTCATAAAAAGACAAACTATAAAATACTAAAACATAAAATTTGGCTAATGTGTTGGTTGAACTGGATGCGCAGCTTGTGATTGATCTGTTAATGAAAGATGAGGGGAAGTTTTTTTTTTGAGAAACCTAACGATGAAAGATGAGGGGAAGTCTAATGGTAATGATGTAATTATTGCTGATTACAGTGGTGGGCTACTAAAGATCCTGAGAGTCCGAATCTAGCACTGCTATAGGGAAACAAATAAGTGTGCTGATGCTCTTGCTAGAAGAGGCATTGTACTTTCTCAAGATTTTGTAGTTTTTCGTTCCCCCAGCTGATGTTGCTCTTTTGGCTAGCCTTGATGTTGTGGGAACCTTTTATGAGCATAACTGCTCCTTTGCCTCTATTTCTTAGTTAATGAATTACTCCTGTTTACCAAAAAAAAAAACCGTAAAATTGAACGCAAGACATGAACGGACCTAGAAAGTGATATATAATGCAGTAGAGGTTGGATTTGCAACCATCTTCAGCCACTTGGTTGGTAGGTAAAGTGAGAGAGAGAGGGAGAGAGAGAGAGAGATACATTATGGAAGTAAAACCCAAGAAAAGGGAGGGAAAATTTTCTGATCGCGGGTGTAGGATCCCCTTGCTAGCAGTTTTTTGAGCCCCTTGCTAGCAGTTGAGATGGTGTACCCTACTTTTTGGTTGTTGTCACTTTGAAATTTGAGGTTTGGAGAAACTATACTCCACCCTAAATTTGAAGGAAAAAAATATTTTTTTCCACCCTTGACATCTGATTGACACAATTTTATTAAATTAATATTAAAAATGATGTGTACTAACATGCCATTTGCTTTCCAAAATTATCTTATTTCATAATTAAAATTCATTTATTTAAATTTTTAATTAAAGAATATTTTAAAATATTTAGAATGACTCTTTATTATTTTTCTGTTTTTCAACAGTTCTTAGACCCAACTTCAAAGAGTATTTTAAAATATTTAGTTGACCATGTTTGACCAAATATTTACCAATTTTGATCAAGTTTCGCAAAATTTTCCTCACAATCCGACCGTTTGATTGTTGTCATACTTCACAAACACTAATATATTAGCACATTCTTCCAATCCAACGGTTAGATTTCCGACGGTTTTTTGTAGTCATCAAAAAAGTTTTGTCCCAAATAACAATCTTTTTTGTAGTGAATAAGCATACACACCCTTTCTTTTTGTAAAAGCAATGTGAAGGTAAGT
Organism: Quercus lobata; assembly: GCF_001633185.2. Taxonomy (NCBI): domain Eukaryota; kingdom Viridiplantae; phylum Streptophyta; class Magnoliopsida; order Fagales; family Fagaceae; genus Quercus; species Quercus lobata. The sequence goes on from NC_044913.1 coordinate 47,406,791, forward strand.
GTAAGCTTAAAAATAGAAGAGATAAAAGTCCCATTATGATTGACTTTTCACTCGAGTAGTAGCTCAAAACATAACTTGTGTAACATGAATCAAATTCCACTAAAAGAGCTTTCTTTTCTCTATCCCTAGTAGGAGTTTATTTCCTCTCGTTTGAATACGAGTTGCTCCATCCCTAACCTTCCGTTTTAGGGGTTGCATAGTTACTCTTTTGTTCTCTTTCGGAAGGAGCCAAAATTTCCTGGTTATGGATCTACGTATTCTCTCTAGCTTACAGAACCTGCAACTCATATAAGAAGAAGAAGAAGCTATTCCTATCACTGTCACAAACTGCTTAGGCCTCTTTGAAGAATGTTCCCTAAGTCTTTTTGGGCGGCTTCTCTCTGATCGGCAACAGAACCAACGTGCTCTGAAGAACACCCTTAGATCAGCATGGAAAATGGGTTCAGACATGAGAATTGTGGAAGTTGGAAATAATATACTCCAATTCAAGTTTAGCTCAAAGTATCAATTGGAGTGGGTTGAAAGGTGTGAGCCTTGGAGCTTTGATAACAACCTCCTCTTCCTCTGTAAATGGAAAAAAGGGTTGCCTTCCACAAATATTTCTTTCATCCATTCTCCCTTTTGGGTCCAAATTTGGGGTCTTTCTTTTGAGCATATGTCACAGGAAGTTAGGGAAGAAATTGGTAGCAAGTTAGGTAGATTTATTGAAGTAGATAGGCGTTTGTGGTAATCTGATCAGGCAAAATTCATAAGAGTCCATGTGGAGTTGGAGATTGATAAGCCACTGAGAAGAGCAGCTTATATTGCAAGCTCTAATGGTGAACGACTATGGCTTACGTTCAAATATGAAAGGCTACCTACTGTTTACTTCATTTGTGGGAAGCTTGGGCATGATAATAAACATTGCCCAACGTCTGATGGATGGCAAAGTTCTAGCCATCAATATGGGGACTAGTTAAGGGCTGGGTGGATTGCAAAAGTGGCAGCCAAAGAAAGGAACTCGAGCAAGGATACGATCCGAGTTATCTCCGATGAGCTAGAAGTGCAGCGAAAGACTTGGCTGACGACTAGTTCTGCTTTGGCATGTTTTGAGGTTTAAGGTATTGAGGGCGAGAAACAAAGCTTGGAGAAGGGTGATACCTGCGGAAGCGATAACACCACATGTGTGGATGGACAGCTCGCTGGTGACATATGAGTCTTCAGTGGATTTCCAGAGCAGGTAATGAGTGAAGCGACAGGGCAGGTTATGAGTGTTTTGGGTTCTTGTGAGAAGTCACGTGATCATCTAAGGCATGATATTTCAATTGAGCACAGAGGCATGGGCCAAAAGGCCCTACTTCACAAGGCCCAAAAGGCTCTATTTCTCAAGGGAGCCCAAGTACTAAAGCTCCTTTAAATAAGAATGAGAAAGACCGCCCAATGAAGAAGAATGCGGCCAATGCTGTCCAAGTTGGTGTAATTTTTCAGGCCAAAGCTAATGAAAAAGGAAAACAGATTTTAGGTAAAGGCAGTCTGAAAAAAGTTGCCTGTGCGAAAGGAAAAGCAAGCGATGATCAAACTCTCGCCCAGATGATGGAGATAGGAACAAAGCGCTTGAGAGCGAAAGAAGCTTCAGAGGAAGAGAACAACCGGGCTCCTAAGAAATTTTGTGAACCGGTTAACTCGGGTTTAGTTGACTCTGTCTTTGAGCCAGTTTAATTGGCTACACTTTTCGATGCTTAGTTGGGATCCTTGGGCTTTTCTTGTTTCTGTTAGTTTTGTCTACTTGAAAAGGGAGTTCAACAGGACAGTATATAAGCTTTTTAGCAGGCTAGTGTGTATAAGGTTAATCTTTTTTAGGTTTGGAAGGGACCATCTTTGTTTGTTGTTCCTACGCTGGCAGTTTAGTAGCTAGAGGTCTCTTTTCTTCTTTTGTCTTTCCTGTTGTACTTCAATTTCTTGTGGCAATGAATCTTTGTTCCCCATCACCAAAAAAAAAAAAAAACATAACTTGTGTTTTGAATTTTGACCCTCTTAGCAGGCCTTTTAAAATACAATTATCTTGGACCACTAATAGGGGGTACTTGAGAAACAGTGTGTGGGCTTTCCACATGGCCAAAATGGCCATATACCACCTTTTTTGGAAATTTTTAGCAAAAAAACACTGTTTCGGAAATAAATGGCAAACTATCACTTTTTCCAGAACTCGAGTTTCAGAAACTCGAGTTCCTCATCAATTCTGCCACCGTGGCACTGCTGAGTTGAATTTGTGCGATTAAAAAAAATTATGTGGTACTCGAGCTTGGTAAACTCGAATACCATTAACACAATACTCGAGTATGACAAGCTCGAGTACTTTTTATAAACAAAATGCAAAAAAAAAAAAAAAAAAAAAAAAATTTACACAATACTCGAGTTTGGTAAACTCGAGTACTGTGTAATTTTTTTTTTTTTTTTTTTTGGGGATAAACAACAAATAAACATAAAGATAAAAATAAGTAGCTTTTTTTATGTTTTTATTTATTTAAATAGAAGCATTGTAAAATATAGAGATTTTAATTTCGAAATATGAATTTAATTTCTACATTAATTAAAATTGTTCATTGTTTTCTCATAAAAAAATTTCACTGTTTTCTGTATAAACAATTTCTACGATTTTGCATAAAATTATTTTCTGTTCAGCATTATTTAAGAAATTGTTCGCTCTTTTTTTTGCATAAATTATTTTCTGTTCACTATTTAAAAAATTGTTTACTGTTTTCTCATAAAACACCTAGTGAAATCGTGTTTTCTAAATTTAAACGCCAAATCTGAATGCTTTTTCATGTTTGAATTTAACAATAATCGAATATATTTTTCTGCATTGATAAAATCTGTTTCTACATTGATAAAGTTTTTCCTCTGCACATCATATTTGCTGTATATTCAAATCAGCTGACTGCATTCATAAAATCTGTTTTCTACATTAAGTAAAACTATTCACTGTTTTCTCATAAAAATTGTTCACTGTTTTCTGCATAAACTATTTCAAGCATTCTGCATAAAATTATTTTCTGTTCAGCATTATTTAAAAAATTGTTCACTCTCTTTTCTGCGTAAATTATTCTCTGTTCACTGTTTAAAAAAATTGTTCGCTATTTTCTCATAAAACACCTAGTGAAATCGTGTTTTCTAAATTTAAAAGCCAAATCTGAATGCTTTTTCATGTTTAAATTTCATAATAATCGAATTTGTTTTTCTGCATTGATAAAATTTGCTTCTACGTTAATAAAATTTGCTCTCTACACATCATGTTTACTATATTTTCGAAGTTGCTTACCGCATTCATAAAATCTGTTTTTTGCATTAATTAAAACTGTTCACTGTTTTCTCATAAAAATTGTTCACTCTTTTCTGCATAAATTGTTTTTAGCATTGGCATTGTTATTGCACTTATATGGTTTTTGTGTTTTTTTTTTTAAATATGTAACCATATGAATAATGGACAAACTCCATGAAAGAAAAATGAATGATTTGTACAAATCACCTAATGGCAAATGCCTCGAAAAATTCGAATTTGTAAAAAAGTTCGAATTAGTTGAATGTAGAACTATTCACTAAGTAAAACTATTTTCTGCATTAATTAAAATTGTTCATTGTTTTCTTATAAAAATTGTTCACTGTTTTCTGCATAAACTATTTCTAGCATTCTGCATAAAATTATTTTCTGTTCAGCATTATTTAAAAAATTATTCACTCTCTTTTCTGCGTAAATTATTCTCTATTCACTGTTTAAAAAATTGTTCGCTGTTTTCCCATAAAACACCTAGTGAAATCGTGTTTTCTAAATTTAAAAGCCAAATCTGAATGCTATTTCATGTTTAAATTTCACAATAATCGAATTTGTTTTTCTGCATTGATAAAATCTGTTTCTACGTTAATAAAATTTGCTCTCTACACATCATGTTTACTGTATTTTTGAAGCTGCTTACCGCATTCATAAAATCTGTTTTTTGCATTAATTAAAACTGTTCACTATTTTCTCATAAAAATTGTTCACTCTTTTCTGCATAAATTGTTTTTAGCATTAGCGCAGTTATTGCACTTATATGGTTTTTGTGTTTTTTTTTTAAATATGTAACCATATGAATAATGGACAAACTCCATGAAAGAAAAATGAATGATCCGTATAAATCACCTAATGGTAAATGCCTCAAAAAATTCGAATTTGTAAAAAAGTTCGAATTAGTTGAATGTAGAAATGTTCACTAAGTAAAACTATTTTCTGCATTAAGTAAAACTGTTCACTGTTTTCTCATAAAAATTGTTCACTATTTTCTGCATAAACTATTTCTAGCATTCCGCATAAAATTATTTTCTGTTCAGCATTATTTAAAAAATTGTTCACTCTCTTTTCTGCGTAAATTATTCTCTGTTCTCTGTTTAAAAAATTGTTCGCTGTTTTCTCATAAAACACCTAGTGAAATCATGTTTTCTAATTTTAAAAGCCAAATCTGAATGCTTTTTCATGTTTGAATTTCACAATAATCGAATTTGTTTTTCTGCATGGATAAAATCTGTTTCTACGTTAATAAAATTTGCTCTCTACACATCATGTTTACTGTATATTTGAAGCTGCTTACTGCATTCATAAAATCTGTTTTTTGCATTAAGTAAAACTGTTCACTGTTTTCTCATAAAAATTGTTCACTGTTTTCTGCATAAACTGTTTTTAGCATTGGCGCAATTATTGTTGAAAATAGTGAACAATTTAAAACTATGTACTAATGTACTAATCATCCTGAATTGATGAAAATTTCAAAATTGTTGAACGTACAAAATCGTGAAATCTTAATGGGAAATCGAAATTGTTGAACGTACCAAATCGTGAAAATTCAATGGAAAATTGTGTACATTAGATGTACAAATATTTTGGACTTGTTGAGAAATTTGATTTCGTTGAAAGTACAAAATCGTGTAAATTCAAGAGAAAATTGTGTACATTAGATGTACAGATCGTTCGAATTTGTAAAAAATAAAATTTAGATGTGTAGATCGTTCGAATTTGTTGATTGTATAAAATCTTGAACAGAATAAAATTGTGTAAATTAGATTTCAAATTTTTGAACAAATTCGGACGATCAGTACATTAGTACACAGTTTTCCATTTGATTTTCACGATTTTGTACATTTAACGAATTCAAACTTTTCAACAAATTCAAACTATCTATACATCTAATTTACACAATTTTATTTTGTACTTTCAAGATTTTATACAATCAACAAATTCGAACAATCTGTACATCTAAATTTTGTTTTTTACAAATTCGAATGATCTGTACATCTAATGTACACAATTTTCTCTTGAATTTTCACGATTTTGTACTTTCAACGAAATCAAATTTCTCAACAAGTCCAGAATATTTGTACATCTAATGTACACAACTTTCCATTGAATTTTCACGATTTGGTACGTTCAACAATTTCTATTTTCCATTAAGATTTCACGATTTTGTACGTTCAACAATTTTGAAATTTTCAACAAATCAAGATGATTAGTACATTAGTACATAGTTTTAAATTGAATTTTCATGATTTTGTACATTTGACGACTTCAAATTTGGAAACAAATTTGGATGATCTGTACATCTAATGTAATTAATTTTCCATTAAGTTTACTCAATTTGTTATGTTCTTCAATTTTCATTTGAATTTTCACAATTTCACACAATCAACGAATTCAAACTTTTCAACAAATTCGTACTATCTGTACATCTAATGTACACAATTTTTCCTTGAGTTTTCACAGTTTTGTACATTCAATGAATTCAAATTTTTAAACAAATACATACGATCTATACATCTAACGCACATACTTTTCCATTGAATTTTCATTATTTTGTACTTTCAACGAAATCAAATTTCTCAACAAGTCTAGACTATCTATACATCTTATGTACACCTTCACGATTTGGTACGTTCATTGATTTTCCATTGATTTTTCTAGACTTTCTACATTCAACTAATTCTAACTTTTTTACAAATTCGAATTTTTCGAGGCATTTACCATTAGGTGATTTATATGAATCATTCATTTTTCTTTCACGGAGTTTGTCCATTATTCATATGGTTACTTATTTAAAAAAACACAAAAACCATTTAAGTGCAATAATTGCGCCAATGCTAAAAACAGTTTATGCAAAAAATAGTGAACAATTTTTATGAGAAAATAGTGAACAGTTTTACTTAATGCAAAAAACAAATTTTATGAATGCGGTAAGCAGCTTCGAAAATACAGTAAACATGATGTGTAGAGAGCAAATTTTATTAACGTAGAAGCAGATTTTATCAAACTCGAGTACTGTGTAATTTTTTTTTTTTTTTTTTGCATTTTATTTATAAAAAGTACTCGAGCTTGGTATACTCGAGTATTGTGTAAATGGTACTCGAGTTTACCAAGCTCGAGTACCACATAATTTTTTTTTAATCGCACAAATCCAACTCAGCAGTGCCACAGTGGCAAAACTGATGTGGAACTCGAGTTTCTGAAACTCGAGTTCTGGAAAAAGTGGTAGTTTGCCATTTATTTCTGAAACAGTGTTTTTTTACTAAAAATTTCCAAAAAGGTGGTATATGGCCATTTTGGCCTAGCAATGTTTCTAAACTCTTTACTAAACTAGCATCTCGAACTTAAGGGACTCAATTTTGCCCTAAGAACTCGTGCCTAAGAGACACGGTTTCAGTGTTCTAATGTAGATGACGTCGTTTTTTAATCCACGTAGAATTTGCCTGGAACTCGACCCTTAGAGGCTCAAGTTTGAAATCAATCCTTAGAGGCTCGATTTCTTAAAGTGTAATAAAGGCTCGATTTGCAAAGTCTGGTGGATATTAATCCACATGGTTTTCGATGGATCCCTATTTCACATAAAGCACACTTTAGACCCCAACTCCTTCTCTGTAGTGGGTCTCTCAGGCAATGAAGAAGTTTCTCTCTTCATTCTTGTACTCTCACTCTCTCATACAATCCTAAAACTCACAACTCATAAATCCACATTACAGGTAAGGGTATATATCTACACTTAAGAACTTCTAACAATTTCATTGATTTATTGAGTGAGGTTTTTAAGATATTATTCTAAATACTATTCATATTTATTTAGTCGTTAGTGTAAATATTCGCTAGGTTTTTTATAAAAAGTAAAAATTCTTTAAGATATATTAGTATTGTTAGGTTTTTATGATGGGTATGTAATGGATCATGACTCTTTGTTTTGATTTGGTTTGATATTTTTCTTTATCAAAACTTATGTTAGAATGATTTGAAATTCTGTAATGGGTGTGAGTTTTGTCATAGTTGAACAACCAAATTCACTTGCAGTTGCATCTTTAGTTTTTTTTTTTTTTTTTTTGGCGGGGTTTGTCAAAGTTTCTTGTTTCAAAGGAAAGATCCAACAAGGCATGTAAAATTGTAAACCCAATCTGAGTATGAAATGATAATGAGTGTGTTTTTACGTGATGTGGGGTGAGTATATGCAAATGTGGGGTGTGTTTGTATATGCATATGTTGTAACAAGTTGTAATTTTTGTACTTTCACTAGATAAAAGGTTTTGTAATTGATGTTAAATGAAAAAGATAAAATGTCACTAACATATTACACTTTACTCTAATAGGTTCATAATCACAACTGAAGATAATTGATATAAATATATACTACGGTGGACCCCTTATCAATCCTAACGAGATTGATGGATTCCAATTTAAAGGGCCGAGTATCGAGTCCTATTATATGGCGATACGTCGTAAGTTGAAGACGTTGAATAATTTGAAGATGAAAATTGTGGAAGAATTGAATTTGAACCTTGCTTTTTATGACATAAAGATTATTTACCGTTGCCTACAAGAAGTCCTCCATGAATAGATAAATTACAGGTATATGGCGATCAAACAAGATAAACATTTATTCCTAGAGGCATAAAGAACAACGAATAAGTGAATAACAATGAAGCATATTCATTTAATATTTTCTTTCCAAAACAATAAATAAATAATTAAAAAAAAAAAAAAAAAAGAAAGAAAACAAACGTAACAATGAAGCAAGTAACTTTTATGACAAGTTTTTATATTTCTCATAAAAATAGTATTAAGATGTTTATAAAATGATCCATTACCAAATGTTTTAACGGCACCTATTACCCAGACCTTATTCTTAAATCATTCTAGTGGTGGTAAGAATTACAAGTAACATTGAAGTAAGCTATTAAAGTGTCCTCTATGACTGTAAGATATATCATCTTTATCTTTAAAATGTGATGAAGAGGCCAAAGATTATTAATTATATTTGTAGCATAAATGGTAATGTTTATTCTAAATCATTCTAGCAATAGAAACTTTCTATTAAAAAAAAAAAAAAAAATCTAGCAATAGAAAGAACTATGACTAACATTAAAGTAAGCAATTACAGGGCCTTTATGATTTTATCAAAAAATAAAAAAGTGGCCTTATGATTATAAGAAACGGTTCGTTTCTTCTATATTTTAGGGTATAAAATATTACTTATTTCTTTCCTTATTGAATTATTCCTTCTTCTTTTTTGTCAATTTAGTCTACCGCCTTATAAAACTGCATCAATCCAATCGTTTTCATATAAATCTATTGGCAAACGAAGATGTTTAAAATCTTTTTTTTTTAATTAAAAATTAAACTAAAAGAATACCTTTCTTAATTCATGGTAATTTTTAATGAAGTATGAGGCAAGTTATACTATATAATATTCATCTTGTCCTAGGGTTTCGCAACTATTCACAACATTTTGAAAGCTTATTCCTTTATTTATTTGTTATTATTATTGTTATTATCATTTAAGGAATTTCATTTGTTTGTGGTCTTATATTTATACAAAATAATTTTAAAAAAAATATAACTAATTAATGCCCCTTAACAAATTCAAACGCTAAAGCCTCTACTAATTTTTTTTCTCCTCTCATCTCGAATTTTGTGTTTCAACTTTCAAACTCTAGCCTTTTCAATACTTTGAAGAATAGAGAACAAAAAGGTTGAAATTAATATATATTTTTTAAGAGCAAATCAAGTTAGTGTCGGTTTGGGAGATGATGAAAGTTTCAGTTTATTTTAGAATTTTAGCTTCTTTTTGGTAAAATTCATGAATCCTATTATTTCTTGGTACTATTCATGGGTCTCATCGTATTATTCTGCTAGCTTTTAACTTTTTTTTTTTACACTTTTAGTAAAAAGTTTTCATTTTCAGCTAAATAAGTTGTTTCCAAACAAACCTTTAATCAACACATGTATACAACTACGGGTATATTGCTACATTTTTAATACTTTTACATTAATTTATTTTCTCCGTTTTTTTTAAAGAATCAAATTAAATGTCTAAACATGATATATTCAGACTACTCTCTTACTTTGATTGTTAGTAAATATGAATTGGTTTCTTTCGTTTTGTTATTTTGACAAGATAAAATATATATTTGTAATTGATTTTTTTATTTATTTATTTTGTTATTATATCAATTTTTTTTTTAAATTTCTTTTTTAATTCTGTCTTTAAATCCTGCCCCCCTGAATTAAAATCTTGGCTCTGCCATTGGACTCATTCGTATTGAGCCATATCATTAGCCATTTCACCATTTTTTTTTATTGATTTGTTCCTCTAAATATCTTTTGGTAATATTAAATTGTCCAAGATATTATTATGGGAAAAAATCATCCAAGATGAATGTGTAAGGTCAATTGGTTAATATATTTGATATTAGCAAGAAATTAGAAGAACAAATCAATAAATTAAAATTTTAAATAAAAGAAAAAGAAAAGAAAAGAGGGTGACGTGGTTGATGATTCGGTCCATTAGGTCTAATCTAGTCCCCTTCAATCCACTTCAATTTATTTCAATTTAATGTGGTCTATTCCAGTCCACTTTAATCCATTTGGTCATACTTCGATTCATTCCATCCAATTTTTTTGTTCCATTTCAATGCACTTACTTAAGAATGAGAAAAGACAGATTTGGGTTGAAAGTGTCTATTCTATATTTGAATTTATTTAAAAATATAGATGAAAAAATGGTATTATTTTTAATTATTTAATTTAATGATTTGTGCTATTATCTTTTTTTCTTATGCTTTTTTTTTTTTCCATCTTAGCTAATATTAGTTTTTTAGTGGATTACACAATTTTAGTGTTTTGATATGATATAATTTGAATTAGAAGTCCAATTTCTAAGTCAAATAAAAATTAGAAGATTGCTATAACTATGTTTTTCGTAAACTTTTAAATGATACACCTATGCAAATGAAAGCTTTTTTTTTCTATTGACATGCGAATCTCATCTTGCAATGTATAAGTTATTCGATATACCATGACAAAAATTCCTTTAAAAAAAATTTATTATCCTCTTCAATCTCTAACAAGAATGATAGTATATATTTTCATACAAGCATTCAAAATAGTTAATATAAAAATAAAAAACAAAATGATGCAAAACAAGCTCTTTATGTTGGTTGGAAGAACCATAATTTTTACATAATACAAATTTATATACATACATACATACATATTATATATATATATCAGCAGAAAACAAAAAACAGAATTGTAAATTGTCTCAGTCATTGCTTGGGCCGACGACTAGTGACCATTAAATCTCTAGTGAGAAGTGGTGCATTTTGAAGAAGAAGGTAGATTTAAGAGAAGGCAAAAAGGTTCAATCAGTAATCTATGACATGTCCAGTTTGGATATCCAATACTATAACTAATTGGTTGCTAGATCATTTACAATTCTTTTTGTAAAGCAGCTCTTACATCGCACGGTGTTTGCAACTAGTTTATACTAATAGCCCATGAAGAAGAGCCCTTACAACTCATCTTAATCAAGCTCTAAAAAAATCAAGAAACAAACCTCTAACAAATTGACAAACTCCAATTAGTTACAAAGTTACAACATATTGAAAAATAGAGTAACTGACTTAACTAATCTTCTGTTACACATAGTTACAGTCCCTTATTGTTCTTATTATTAGTGAAAAAGAACACATCTTCTGAACCCATCCCAGAAGTAACTGGGACCAGAAAATATTGACTTAGTGTTCTTATTCTTAGTGAAAAAGAAACTGTGACCATATATTAGAACGAAGGAAGACGAGGAAGTGGAGAGTGAAGGTGACAAAAATCAAAATGTACTAAATTTAGTATATTTTAGTCACCTTCCCCACTATCCACTCGTCAGGCTGGCCCTCTCCATTCCAAGCATACCCTAAAGGAATTAGTATCCATAATAAGTTAAATAATTTTTAGGCATGCATGATTGAGCCATTGAGTACCAGGAAGACAAAGGGAATACAATTGTTTCGTACAATAAGTTAAAAGGCTAGAACCAGGACTCAACAAGTCCATTTTGCTCAGTTTAAGCAAAAAGTTAAGGACTCTCCCACATTTTACTTCCTCAGAAGAAAAAGAGAAAAGAATGGGGGTAGCAAGTATAAAATTTTCAATTATACAATTGAAATATCACTTTTCATATTGAGAATGAATAAAGAACAGTTCTCTTCTTTTTTTTTTCTTTTTTTTTCTTTTTTTCCTGCAGCAGTCTAGTATCAATATCAAAACACTTTCTATATAAAAAATGATATATTGGGAAGAAACGGGGTCAAAAAAATATTTGAAACTCTTAATATTTTAAAAAAAAAAAAAACATTCACCATTAGTAAAACTGAATAGGTGTATTGAATTCGGGGCAGGAAGTTGGAGATCCGGGCAGGAAGACAAGTATGTCTCCCTATCAAAATCTCAGAGCAGCAAAAACCCAGGTCACCCACCAGCTTCTATACTGCACATTCATCCATGAAAAGCTTTACGCCCCAACTAGAAAATCCCGTTAATGGGCAAGGGATCCCAAAAAAGTAGAAGGCTATTTTTTCTTAATTTTATTTTATTGAGTGATTGGAGACCTGGCTATCTTTTGTACCATCCTATAAATCCTGCCAAAAGAATTTCTTCGAAGAAAGTTCCTGCAAAAAAATTCAAAATAATACAGCTTGATTATATATTGGGTGGCAATTGAATGAAGAAACAGAAAGTATACCATACATCTTAATAAGAGCATCTTCCTTGTAAATGAAAAACAGATTAAAGATCAAAATATCACTAATGTTTTTGTATCGGGTAGCATTCGAATATAGAATCATGAGGGAAATTATTCCCAAGCCTCCCATCTCCAGCTACCCATCAGTTCCACCAAAGCAGGCATTACCAAGACAATTTTAGTTGGCCTGTTAAACTAAAATTGCTGGGTAAGGCATAAACTTTCCACCATCCCCTCTTGAGACCAACTTAAACTAGCAATACAATTGGATGCTTCGATGAATTAACCTTTTGTCCCTATTCCAAAGTATGAAGATCAATAGATATATCTGGCTCCTGAAGAATACCCAGCACCCGAAATGCACACCCAAGAAAGAAACAAAGATGTACAGTCTAAATTGAAGTGTTTGGCTTTAGTCTAAATTCAAAAGATTCCAATATGCATGTTGTGATAGCAAATGCGACAGAGATTAAACCAAGAGCATATAGAGAGTCAGTAACATACTTAAAAGAGTAACCTCAGGTGGGAAGAAGTGGCTTTCTCTCATCAGATCCTACAAGATGACTTGCCTATAGAGGGGAAAATTAATATGCACATAGTGAGCAAAAGTATAACATAATAGAATTCGACTCTGCAAAACAAGGACTGCAGGTTCACACCTCTTCACTTGCTCCTGCTGCCATATTTATAAAAGAATCCTTTGGCCTGAAGAAGGAATAATAAATTCATAATTAAAATGTAGAATAAAGAATGTACAAGTCACAAAGTTTCCCCAACCCCCCAACTGAAGCAAATGCCCAATGATACTACTTAAAAATCAAGGCACAAAAAATCAGCAAAAAATGAGCCTGTACCTTTGATTTTCATGAACATCTACTAGCTCAAGCTTCCCATTTTGTTGTTCATCTCTGACTTTAGAAAGGGGTGAAAAGAACTAAAGGGAAAAAAGAAGCAGAAGATCAAAAAGACTGATTAACAATAAAACACTTCTCTCTTTTCTCACTTTTCATCCATCCAAAAAGTTTGTCTCAAATTACCTGGTGCATTGAGATAAATACAATAGAAATTCCTAACAAAAAGTTTACAGTCAAAGTATGACCAAACATCACAGCAGATGCTATGCCCGTAAAGATTGTGGCAACTGTTGAGGAGTACTTCTTCAAAATTGTATCTGAAAATTTCAAATGCATCTCAATAAGCTCAATAAATATGATTGCTGAACACATACACCCACCGGTGGTGGGGGGGATGGGGGGACAAAACAAAATACACACACAAACAGAGAGAGAGAGAGAGAGAGAGAGAGGAAGAAATAGTTATATACATAATTATTTTTTTTATAAGTAATAAAGAATTATATTAAATAAAATTAGTCCTTAAATACATTTAACAAATAGGTAAACATATTATTACCTGCATATTTGAAGAAAAATGATGATAGAATTCCTTGTGCTGCATTGTTAGCTATCAGAAGCATGGTAGCTTTTGAATGACCTTCTAAGATATCAAAGCTACTAGGACCTGAAAATTTAACATTGTGATTTCTGAGGCCCACAGCTTAGTTTGATTACAAAAAATGCAACAGTTTATTGGCAAGGGTACATTTACGAGTTTGATAAAAATGACTTCATTGTACTTCACATTGTTCTCGAAGACAAAGATCAATAAAAAATCAAAATGGGCTTTTAGTTTTACACTATATTTGGGAGCATATAAAAGAAATTTTTTTGATAAATACAACGCATACATTTAAGGACAAGGAGCATATAAAAGAATAGAATAGGTAGATCATAAACGAATGGAATGAAATACGGTGTACTTTTCCTAGTGTGTGGAAGTTTATCAAAGACAGAATAGAAATCAAAGAAATATATAATTGTATATACCCTTCAACTTTCATTTGCCCTTTTTTTTCTTAAAAAAAAAAAGGATAAAATCCGTATTTCATCTTCAGGAATGAGTGTTTCTCCAATTTTTGGGAGGAATGCTTACGTGGGAATGGAATGGAATCGGCAATTCCCTCACTGCCATTTCATTCCTACACACTAAACTCTCAAACAAGGGAATAGATGAAATATCCTTTAAAGATCTCCTTCTTATTCCACTCCTTCCAAACTAGGGATGGCAACGGGACAGGTGACGCCCCCACCCCTGCTTCGAGGTAGGGGGTTTGACCCCACCCCCACCATCGCCCCTGCACAACCTGACCTGTTACCATCATTTGGAACTAACAAAATTCCTCCTAATCCCACCTCATCCGTTCTTGACAATTGCTTTCAAATTCTGAACTTACATACTCTGGATCCCCCTTCAAAGTTTATAATTAACTACTTGCTAATAGATTTTGACTAACACTATTTAATTGCTTTGTGCAAAACAGAAAACAGAAAACAGAAAATAGAAAATTTATTGACCCAGATTTGGATGTGCTCAGAACAAGCATGAAACCCCTTCTAAAGGAAATAATGAAATTCAATGAAGAAATTTTAATCCAATCATCATTCCTCACTACCCCATCCATCAATTACACACGGAACAAAACTCTTCAGAGAATTAAACAATTTAGAATAAGCAGAGAGTTTATTAATAAATAAATAAGGCAGGGAGTAACTAACAAGGCAAAATTAGAAAAATATGGTCTCATATATATTTCACAATAAAATTTTCTACATCACAAACCAAACATTGAATTTCACAACACAGAACCACATAATACCCACCAACCAAACCATTATTTATCCTAACTTAGCAGGATGTTCTGCAAATCATACAACTCAAGCCACAAACTATGGATTTGAGGTCATAGCCTCATAGGAGTCTTTGGAAATGAGAGTTATTGGATTTGGGGTCATCGGAAGACAAGGATCATTACCGTTGATGAATATAGCCTCCATGGCAACAGAGATAGAGATTGACAGCAAGGAGAGAGAGGGGGGAGGGACAGGGGCTAGGTTTTGATAACTAATCAATGGAGAAAGAGAGGGAGAGAGAGAGGGAAGGAAGGGTGGCTAGGGTTTGTGAATGAAAAGTGATGAGTGATAGTGTTGTTACATAACTTTCAATATTTTTAAGCCATAAAAATAAAATATTTAATATTTTTAATATATCAGTTTGGACGCAGGGCAGGGGAGCCAGGATGGGTGAGGAAGAGTACACACGACCCACCCCAAACCTTCAACCATTAGGCATGGGTCAGGATGGGTCTCTGTGGGTCATCTATCCCTATTCCAAACAGAATGTTCAGAAAAAGTGAGCCAAAACCAATTATAGTATCAGAAGCAGCCATTAAATTTTACTATCATTTTCCATGATGGACTGCCATTTTCATTTTCATTAATTTCCTCACTTTGGCTGAGGGATTTGCACAGTAGGTTGACAAGAAATATATCAACACAATTTATTCTCTGCCAGACTTACATCAGGTCATTCTTTTTCCCAAACATATCTAAATGTACCTATCTTTCTAGATTTAGAAAACTGTGAAGGCTAACTAAAGCTATTTTCTACACTAACTGAATATAAGTAATTCCTAAAAGAAGAGAAGGAAACACGAAGATATTCAGCCACAACTAAGCAAGTTAATTATGTAACATAATCAACCAAATGGTAAGGAAGTGAACTGCCAACCACATTAAAGTACAGTTGAATAAATTAAACTGCAAAATTTTTTTCTTTTTCTTTTTTTTCTCTTTTTATAAGTTAAAAAAAAAAAAAAAAAACTTATTAGAAAAGGAAAAGAGAATGCCACATAATTATGTAAAATACTAAGGCCATGATCCCAACTAGTTTTTGCAATCAGCAACATGAAACCTTTTTCTTGACATTCACTTCTCTGATTAGCCTATTCTTTATTCTTCTTTTCATGTGGCTAGATCATCTCAAACAACATTCCACTTTCTTTGCCCTTAATGACACACCAACTTCTCACAAAGGCAATCTGTATCTTTTTTCTCCTTTTTTTATTGCCAATTATCTACCAGCTGAACTTAATATCTGAATATGTTGGATGTTACCTACCCAAATTTTTCATCACAAATCAGTGACGGCTAAAACACCACCTCATAAGATTTTCTTTGTATTTTATTTGGTGCCTTCAATCACACATCACTAGAGATGCATTTATTTACTAATTTACTTGACCCGTTCTATTTTGATTGAAATATAATCAATTATCATTTGTGTGGTTGCCTTCATGGGTAGAAATTCTTTTTTGTGATAAATGCCATCTGGTTGCAAATAAACTGAGTTTAAAGTAAATAGTTATACATAAAGAGCTAGTACTTGTGTCAGGTTCACACGTCCCTTGTCATGACTTGCACATTCTATTGATTGTGTACACTATGAACATTATATACTTGGAAGGACTAGTTTAATCAGGTAACCACAGCCTACCGGGACAAAATAGGATTATCTTCCAATGATTTAAGCAGGAATTTAGCATTCAGAGGCAAATTAGTTAGTAGATTGATCTTAGGTTCAAATCCATAAAAAAAAAAAAATTAAAAAAAAAATAAAAAGATTAACATTGTAGTAACCTTTGAACATAATAGTTGTATACCTTAGATATAAAGATAGATGAATTCAGGTCCAAATATATAAGTTTCAAACATATTTTATAAAATATAACATGATCAGAACACATATAGATTCAAAAAAAAAAAAAAAAAACAGAGGCACTTGGAATTAAGTTTTCGTTCCTACAACCCTTTAATTGAATGCACAAAAATAGTACCACTATTTACCAAGAATGTTAAACAAAAATGTTCCTATCAAGACACACAGACGCATTTCCACAAAAACCAAAATTTTGAACCCAAAATCCACCATAAAGGTTGCATCTCTCATAAGAGGGTAGACTTACTCTCATAAAAAGTACTCTATATAGTCTACCTACTTATCTTCTTTCCCTTTTCCAAATTCAACGGATAAAGCAAATCATATAGAACAACTTCAACAGTATTTTCTTTGGAGTGGTTTGGGAGATGATTCAAAACTTCACCTAGTGAATTGGTCTAAGGTATGTTCTCCTATTCAGTCTGGGGGTCTAGCAATTAGAAATCTGAGATGCTTTAATGAATCATTGTTGGGAAAATGGTTGTCGAGATTTGGGTCTAAGAGAAGCATTATGGAGAAGGGTAATAAGGGTTAAATAAGGAAGTGAGGAGGGAGGTTGGTGCTCTAATTCTATTCCAAGCTCCTACGGGGTGAGTTTAAGGAAAACTATTAGTATTGGTTGGTCTACTTTTTCTCTCTATATTCAGTTTGAGATTGGAGATGGGGACTAGAGTGAAATTTCGGCATGATGTCTACTATGGGGAGAATCCTTTGAGTGTGTTTTCCAAAATTATTCAAAGTCAACAGTGTCAAGGAGGCTTATGTGGCTGATCTCATGCAATTCCCTAATGGGGTTCATTATTGGGACTTGGGAGTTCTTGCATGCAATTCAGGATTGGGAATGGGAATCTTTGTCTAATTTTTTGGATGTTATATATGGAGTCTCGTTGAGGGGTATTGGTGAGGTTAAGAAATGTTGGATGCCTACTAAGAGTAGGGGCTTTGAGGTGAGCAATTATCATTGGGCCTTGTTTGGTGTATGTAATCGATCCTTCCCTTGGAGAAGCATTTGGAAGCCAAAGGTTCCTTCCAAAGTTGCGCTCTTTATTTGGGCTGCAGCTTGGGGAAATATTTTGACTATTGATAATTTATGTAGGAGGAAGGTGAGGATTCTGGATTGGTGTTATATGTACAAAAGGAATGGAGAATCAGTAGATCATCTTTTATTAAATTGCCCTATTGTTTTTAAGTTGTGGTCTATGGTGTTCACCTTATTTGGTATTATATTGGGAAATGCCAAAAGACTGTGGTTGAGCTCCTAGCATGTTGGCAAGGAAAATTTGGTCGCCATCATAATGGTTTTATCTAGATGGTTGTCCCTTATTGTTTGATATGGTGCATTTGGCGAGAAAGAAATAATCAGTGTTTTGAAGACTCTGAAAGGACAATAGTAGACTTAAAAAAAGAAATTCTTTAAAACACTATCGGATTGGATGTCTATCATAAGAAGTCCTTCTATTTCTTTGGTTTATGATTTGATGGATGTTGTGTATTTATTTGTTTTGGTCCCCTGCTATATACTTCTTGTATATTTGGGTGACTCCTTTTTATGAATTTGAATAATATTTTCTTTACTAATCCAAAAAAATAAAAAATAATCATGACAAATGAACTTGAGTGAAGCAGAAAACTCTTCACATGGATAGAGTCATAAATAATAACAGAATTGAATGATAGCATACAAGCATGAAAAATAGAGAAAACCCCACAAGGAAAATGGACAACTGTGTGCCAATATACTATCAGAGGCTTCATTTCAATAGAACTCAAACATCCTCCTTAATATCCATGAAGCAGGAACAAAGGGTATGGCACAGATACATTTACACACATAATGGAATAACAAACCATTTACAGAAAAAGGGAAAAGAAAATGTTGACATAAAAACTCCTTGCATTTCTCCTGACAATTATATTCCTGTTTCTACAACTAAAAAAATATATTTGTATTTTACCAAACCAGATGTGCCCAAAACCTTTTTCTATGAATTTCAGTGCTAAAAGATCTAGTTTAAATCCTGGATATGTCCAAGTATCATATACATATTGGGAAGTATCCGCAAAGAACCAGTTTTTTATATAATAATGATACAGAATACTACTCCTTCATTTAGCTATATTTGTTGGTTATGCCAATATAATCTGAAATGCCATTTTTTTTTCTTGTCAAGTATTATCTGAAATGACATGCTATTAAAAATAAAGATTCATGTGCATACCTTTGACAATGGCAGTTACCAATATTCCTAGAAGGTTGAATATAGCACCATACCCATATAAAAATAAGTTCTGCAAGCCAAAATTACAGAGATTCAAATTGTAGACATTAACTTCCTTTGTATACTTTCATTAATTAACAGATATTGCAACTGAAATACAACATGATTCTGTATGTCAGATATGGAAAGAACATTACAAACAGAATTAGGATCTTGTAGATTGAATCTAAGGCCAATTGACCCAAATATAATGGACAATTCCTAATTTATCTCCTTCAGGCCAATTAAGAGTGTGTTTGGGTGAGCTTATTTTCATTGGTTTATTTTGTTTGAAAAATAAGTTGTGTGCAAGTACAATTGTACATGGAAATGGCGAGGCTTTAAAAAGCTGTACATAAGTTGACCATAGTAAGCTGGCATTTTAAGTTAAATCAAACTGACCCTAACAAACCCAAAAAGACAGGACCAGGAGCTCCAATGAATTTATCACCAGCAGACATGGTCCACAAACACTTGCTTTCTTGACTTCCAACAACAGAACCGAAGAGCCCTTCAACTTTCTTTGGTGAATTATGCTATAACTTAAAAAATTATATCTCATTTTCAAAAATTTCACTTTCCAGCCTAGGGAACAACCACACCCAAATTTCACTCAATATGCTTTGACAAACATAATGAGTAGCCCCTCCCAGATATTCATAAAAGCATTAACGAACCATTTTCATATGATGCAAGGGGAAAAACAGGCATACTGCATATAACTCATAGTTTGATAAAAGAGCAATATTTACTATACATCAAGCACAGACCGTACTTGCTATATTCCTTGATCAAATAATGCAATTTTAAACCTCAAATCATTGCACCAAGTGAAACTAATAAATTAATTATACATGATCCTAGTATGTTACCTGGAGGTAAATGCTTGTATCATATTGACTTTTTAGAGCGTACTCATTGTAGACAGATGCCAAAGATGGAACAGTTACCTGTAAATAAAATTATTTACATTAGCCTCCAAAATCCACAGATAAGTTTTGAAAATAAGAAACACAATGTAAACAAAGTAGTTTTTCCAAACTTCCTTCTTATCAAGCATTCCAATTGTCCATGTTAAATAAGAGGACAATAAATACCAGAAGTTACTTACAAAGACCAACGTGTACATGTATGCACCCGTTGCGACTGGAAGACCCAAAGCAGTGGTACCTTCAGGCAAAGAACGCAACTGATTTACACTAATTCCAATGAGCAGCAGAGCAAGAGCTTCCCACTGTAGCAAAACAAATGAATCAGCAACATACCATACAATTATCGAGGCACAGAGAGGTGTTATCAATAGAGAACCCCAAAGGTGTTAACATTGCCAAGCTCTCATACAACATTGAAGAACAAATGACGATAGAAAGAAGAAAATTTTTTATTTCTGAGCAAGATGAGGTGCAACTAATGTATGATACTAACCTGAATTATGGAAAACCGGCGTCTCATTATAAACTTCAACAAAACAGCAATTACTAAAACCTGCATGTCAATGACCAAACATCAAATCTTTACAAGACTTTCACTATTTCTACAAAATATATATAAGACTAAAAATGAACATTAAGACAGTTTTCACCAAATCACTAAACTAAAGTTCAGATTAAGCAACAATATTACAAGGCTTCATTTTTTCTTTTGAGTTTCCTTTTTCCTACTCTTAATGACAAGGGCCAATAATGGAAGCTCATGATGGAGCCATATGATCCTGTGTATTTTTGTTTCCTTGCTCTCACTCAAATACACCATCTATCATACCAAGTGGAAGTTCAGCTTCAAAACTAACTTGAATAAGAGTAAAGATCAAAACTGTAAAAGGGCCCACATAATAACCAAAATGAAATTATAAAAAGCAAGACACATAATAAAATTACTGTGTAAGAAATTGCTGATACTGAGTACCTCTGATATTGATAAAAAAACTGTTCAATATCAAAAGATTAAAAATGCATGTTTACAGCCATAACAAGTATGCTTCTACAGGATATTGAAAATGACACATGACATATATGCCAAAAATATAACACAAGTAAGGAGAATTCTGTTGAATCCAGCTAAACTATTATCATTAGTGGACAATGTAAAATGTAATACAAATGAGCATTTTTTTCACAGCAGGTAATGTTAGTGGCCATGAGAGATACAAATAGCAAGCTAAGAAAATGGCAAGTAATATCATTAAAATACCATTTACAAAAGAAATAAATCTCAAAATACCTTCAAATTGCTCAGCATCTTCACTGTCGCAGGATTGAAATATAGCTGCATAACAGATGACCTTATGTCAATCAATTTATAACTTTAGACAAACACACAAGTCCTGAAAATGCCAGTAACAGAATAACTTATGGTGAAGACAGTTCTATTCTAAATAAAAAGCAGCAAATGATGTCAAAACACCTAGGAAGCCTACACACCCAACCATATTTGGTAGTGAAGACTGCAGACACCAGCCGAGGCAGGTAACCAGCTGCCATATGTACATAACATGGCATACATAATATACATTGAAGGAACACCACGCATTACATCTACAAACATTGTTTCCAGATATTTGCACAAACCACTAATCCTTTTCTTGTTGCAATGGCTCTAAGAGCTTAATATTCTGGTCTAATCAGAGCCCAAGGACCATCACAGGAGATAGACCATAGATATTCCAGTCATAATCAGAGTCTATTCACGTGGATGAGCATGACCCAAATATGTAATGGAGGTGGAAAATTATTACATGAGATAAGCTGATTCAAAGGCAAACAAAATAATTTCACTATACTCTCAAATGGAACTTGCTCAAGGAGCTGAAATATTGCTCCAAGATATATTTTAATAATTTTTCAAGTCAGATACTCAGGTGTATTTTGGATTTTTTGTATTGTTCCCAGCAGCTTTAGTTGCACCTAATTATACATATGGCCAATTTTCATTTCTTGATTTTGGTTGATATGTGGGCCATTTTGGATGCACTTTAATTGCATGCTCAATTAACTTTGAGAAACTTGGTCCCAAAGCTGCATAGGTAGATGCCTATATATAGTTTATTGATATTTCAGCAGTTAAGAAAAAGGATGGAAAACCCAGCTGCTTGTTTGATACATGATGCACCCATCACTTGGGTGTGATGCTCAAGAACCCTAAGGTGATATTAAGTTGATCTTTCTCCCCTCTCTATTTTCCTTTTCATTTGCTATTTGCAGCATTCCAGTCTCTTTGCTCAGATTATTCTATCTCCAAACCGACGAACCTAAGCCATTGAGTATCTAGAATACTGCCATTGCAGTGCAAACACACCCAGACTCTTAGCCCAAAAAAGACAGCCTAGGTGGCCAACAATTCCAGGCACTGGTCTATGCATGGTATTGACATACAAAGCTTGCAGAGTAATCAAGTCAATATTCAAAGAAAAGATTAAAAAAATTATTAAATTATATTGTATAGATAGATAAAAAGAGAGATAGACATGCTATCTAAAAGCATAAACATATGGTAAGAGGACCTATATAGGAATCTTACCTGCATTGTGAACTTTAGATAGTTATTGATAGCATAAAGAAATGCTGGAACAGCAAGAAGCACATTGTTTCGAGCTGCCTGCAAGAATAAGAAAACATCGTTCTGAAATTAGAGGTCTCCAACGTGAGATGTCAAAGTGAGCAACATGCTACTCAAAAATGGGTGACAAATACACAGGATGATAATATTTTTTAAAACATAAAAATCCGAATTTCAAATTAGAGACTAAGCAGACCAAACTGAAAAAGATCACTCATAATCTAAGTACCACAATATCATGACATGCAAGGGGGGGGGGGGGGGGGGGGGGAACTCGTTCAAGGAATCAACTGGCCTACACTACCAGAGGTTTTACAGGAGTAATCTACCACAGTTTCATTGCTTAGAAGCCTATAAAAAGGCCCAACAAACAACACTGGCCAATCATGCAGAGTTTACCAAACCCATCATCTTATATCCATGTCAAAGATCTATGTTGTTGAGCTTCATATATAGCGGATAGTAAGTGGGAACAAATATCTACAATTTTCTGTGCAGGAAAAATTAAAAGGCACAGCAATAACTTCTTTTAACTTGTAACTACAAAACTGATTTCATCACCATCAAAATGGTGCCTGATTACTTCTGAAACTTGGCACCTGAGGAGTCCGATACAATTGGAGACTGTATAAAAAAGGGAACCTCATGTTGCCTTCCATTGCAGCCATATTGAGAAATTCATATTTACATCCAGCAAATATTCATTCACATATCCATTATTCAATATCATTTTAGTTCCCTTGTTAATAATTTGTGAATCCAAGGTCAACCACAATTTGCAATGTGCAATGTAATACTATATAATACCCCAAATGCAGAACTCTAATTCTAAACAGTTATCTTCTCCATCAATAAATCTGAAACTTGCAAAAGCATGGTTAAATTCATTGTTATTAAAATATTTCACATCTAAAAGCTAAGACTTTTGCAACATATGAATAGCCTTTTTTCAGAGTCCATCTTACTTCAAAATTTTAAAACATAAATTGGATGATAACAATGACAGACTATTACCTGCACGAATGTGGAAATTGAGAGAAGAGGCTTCTCCCCAACTTTTTGATTCCTTGCCTGAAAAATCAACAAAAAACCTCACCAAGATAAATAAAACCTCTTGCCCTTTAAGATATGTAACATAATGGATTTTCTGAAAACTACCCCCAAGATAAAATAGGCTATGAAAAAGTTATTCCAACTATCAAATCAAACCTTTCTCTCCCATCCCCCACCCACCAAATCCTCTCACTCTCTCTTACACATGCACACACAAAAACAAACTGCACTACCATCTCCATCATATGCTAGAACCCAACAACATTAAGGAATAATAATAACTCAATTGACTCAAGATCTTCCTCTCAATAAAGTGGTTTGCCTTGTGAAGCTCAATTTATATACGTTCTTATAGGAATAACAAATAAAAAGAGATAAAGAAGTTTCAAATGTACCTGTAGCAGGAGCATAGTAATAGCAAAGAAAACCTTTGTAATCTCTGTTAAAAAATTGACGCTAATTGGGCTAAACTTGAAGCTCCCATCCACCTTGGACATATAAACTAGAATAGGCTGCAGGGGAATAAAAAAGGCATTAAATATATCAGACAACCTTGAAAAAAGGACAGAGAACTTCCCAAAGGAATCATAGCAAAGTTTAAAGCATTCAATATAATATTCTGGACCAAGATCTCACAATTAAGTACCCTGAAACAATATAAGAGCCCATCAGGTTTTGCTACCAGTATTCTCTTCTTATTAACAGGAAATAAGCAACTTGAAGCATATTGGAACATTTTATTTGTAAGAAATTTAATTGGTAGCAATCTAAGAAACATTACAACCTAGGAACATGGGAAGTGCACTTGAGTTACTACAACACATCATTTAAAATTAAATAATCCTTAAACACACATATTAACTTGACAAACCAACATGTGAAACCAATTCTTGGTACAGGTTTTGCCATATTTTATGGTCTCATCATAAACAATAAGAAAAAGCATCTTAAAGAATTCCTATTGAAGTAAGAAATTTTATTAGTTTACTTTATGAAACATAACTATTCACTACATGTTGCATATTTGACCCAAATCCCACACCCATAACCATAAGATGATAAGTGGAAGACAGGTTATTCACATGCCCAAGAGCATAAAAGACATAGAATTCAACGAGACAAATTCTTTTATGTTGGTTGGTTGGGGAGGGCATGGGGGTGCAAGAGATATATAAACTAGTATAAGCATAGAATGCATAACTATCAAACAATTTGTAAATTATCAACACGTAAGGTTTATGATATTAGAAATTCTACTGGTTTAGATATGAATTTCACCTGTAGACCAACTAGCATACAATCACCAACAACCAAAGCGATGTTGAGGGCGCGTTGCTTCGATGATACCCTGTTCTTGTATCGGTCATAAGCCCTTGACACGGTTTTGGTGGTTGGGGAAACCAACTTCGAATGGCAGACACTGCATTCTACCACCCCGTTCTTCATTGATTTTCCCCCAAACTGTCACACTCTACACAAAATTGTACCTACAAACAAAAATTAATAAGAAATAATCACCAGCCCTGTATAGATTGAACAAAAAAAATTGCTCCAAAACTAAAACTATCCAAAGATAAAGCACACCTACCAACCACAAAATGTGTCAATAAACCTTAAAAGTATAAGTTCTATATGATATAGACTCACATCAAAACAACATAGGAAATGCTAATACCCCATTTTTAACTTATCAACCAAAAAAAAAGCCCATTTGGCTGATTGGAAATGTGCTATATAAAAATAAATCAAGACTTTCAATCTGAAAAAAAATCATATTTATGTGATAAAATGGAAAGTTCTCTGTCAACTAGACTCCACTCAATAAAAAGGTAATCTTTTTCATTGAACAAAAGTGAAATTCTAAGGTCCATAATCTTTTTCTTTTCCCCAAACAGAGTATAAACTCGAATTAGATTATCATTTATCAATCACCAATAAAAACCCAGATACAAAATTTGGCAGATATACCAATATTCAATCAACTTTCATTAAAAAACGCAATCACAAATAAAAACAATCCACCAGATCTCACTACTGAGACAACAAAAATCAAAACATTTTGGTGAAAACCCTAAAACCAAAATCAAACTGAATCAAATTCAACACACACACAGCTCAGATCTTGCTATCTCATCACCATAGCTCAACTCCTACAGTCAAAACCAACGCACAAAAAAAGAGCCAAATTTCGAATCAACCAAACAAAAAATGGTAAAACAATTTACCACACCTAAACTTCCAACCAAAATCGCATTTATCCAAGAAAACTCGTCCCAACTTTTCCCGCCAGATCCGCAACTCCGAGGCCGGAATGAATTCAAATTCCCTCTCCTCCTCTCTCTCTCACAGAGAGTCCGAGAATTTTGAGTTCTTTTCTTCGTGTTTTTGTGAATGTGTGGGAATTGGAATTCCCTTTTTCTCTGTTTTTATGGGATTTTGAATTCCCAGAGATGCGAGGAATATGCAGAGAGAGAGAGAGAGAGAGAGAGAGAGAGAGAAAGAGAGTTTGGAGTGTTTTAGTTGAAATAGCTTTGGATCTTTTACGTCTAATAAGTCCTTAATTCACTTTCCAAATAAATCCATTTGCTTTGAATTTACACAAACGAATCACACGTTGTGTAATGTGAGGAAGGGAAAACGACTTACTGACGCATATGTTAAGGTGGGTAGTCGGTGACGGACCAATTAGGTGCCAGAGCCTTGTATTACAAAGAAGCGGAGTCAAAGTTGGGTTTTTTTTATGTGATTGTGATCATTCCTCTTATTATTAGCATTTTTTTTTAAGTTAAAAAATAAATTAAAAAAAAAAAAAAAAAACAAGTTCCATTTGTTTAACGGTAACCGATTCCCACACTCAGTTTCATAACTTATTCATTTTGTGCGATTTTGAGTAGCTGACAAAAAATGGTGGGTTTCATTACCAAAAAGTGCCACCATTCATAATACTTGCAGAAGTTAACAAATTGTGAAATTTGGTGTGCCGTTGGTTTTGTTTTTAAATTTTTTTTTTTTTTTTTGCTTTATTTGTCAAGCAATAATATTCTAGATCTATAAGAATCCATAAAAACGTATTCTAGATCTACAAGAATCCATAAAAACTTGCCATGTTTGTAGCATTATTTATTGTGAATGGCAAAAAAAAAAAAAAATACTATATTTACAACACTTTTGCAACAAGTTCCATGTAGTTAGAACCAATAAAACAATAACAACTTACTACCTAATATTTATTGTAAAAATGTTGTAAAAGTAACACTTACAAAAAAAATAGTACTTGCAAAAGTTAACAAATTGTGAAATTTGGTGTGCAATTAGTTTTGTCTTTTAAATTTTTTTTTTATTTGTCAGTATTAATATTCTAGATTTATAAGAATCCATAAAAACTTATTCTAGATCTATAAGAATCCATAAAAACTTTCCATGTTTGTAGCATTACTTATTATGAATGGCAAAAAAAAAAAAAAAATTTACTATATTCACAACACTTTCACAACAAGTTCCAAGTAGTTAGAACCAATAAAATAATAACAACTTACTACCTAATATTTGTTGTGAAAATGTTGTAGAAGTAACACTTCTAAAAAAAATAGTACTTGTAGAAGTTAACAAATTGTGAAATTTGGTGTGCAATTGGTTTTGTCTTTTAATTTTATTTATTTTTTCATTTACCAGCATTAATATTCTAGATCTATAAGAATCCATAAAAACTTATTCTAGATCTACAAAAATCCATAAAAACTTGCCTATGTTTGTAGCATTACTTATTGTGAATGGTAAAAAAAAAAAATATTACATCCACAATACTCTCGCAACAAATTCTAAATAGTTATAACTAATAAGGTAATAACAACTTACTACCTAATATTTGTTGTGAAAATGTTGTAGAAGTAATACTTCTAAAAAAAAAATAGATCCAGGTAAAAATTTGTTGGTAGAAAGTAACTATTGTTTATAGTCCGTTCATTAAGTATGTTGTGAAATTGGAGGTGAAGTTTGGTTTGTCCCTTAGATTTATTCTTTATTTCCACTTTATTTTACTCATTCATTCTGCTTATTAATTAATTTCAGAGTTGTCTTTCTTTTTTTCAGGTTGGCTGTATCTTTCGCTTGAATTAGTTGTAATGGCAAGTAAAGTTTTTTGTTTAATTATTATGTCATGTGAAACAGCATTAAACTATGCGAGTGGGAAGAATAATCAAACTAGGACTATTGGTGTCTTTAATAATTTATTATTCTTATCGTACTAGTTAAATTTAGAAATGGTCCCCAACCTCATCTATCTAGCCCAATCTTTTTTTTGATAGGTTTGATGTGTAGCCAATCTTGACTCCATCCTAGCTCTTGGTGATTAAATTTTTGTCATAATAATAATAATAATAATAATAATATATAATAGTAATGATACTATTAATAATTAAATTTGTGATTGAAGTCCAAGAGAAACTGTTTTCTTATGCATGAAGTCAATTTTGCAATTGGCATAGGGTAAGGCCCAACATTTTTTTTATCCTTTGAATATCAAATACTATTTTATAAAAACCTAACCAGAAGTGTGTTTTTAAAGAAAAACTTGTAGGAACATAATAGAATATTATAACAATTTTATAACATATTTTTGTTTTGATTTATGGCAGATGGTCATCTCAACTATTATAAAAATATTGTGACATTTTGTTGTACTATAAAATAACTTATATCAACCTGAAGATAAAAATCGACTTTCATGGTGTCACTATTCATTTGAAATCCTATCAATAAAAATAAATAATGATAAAAAAACAAAAAAAAGGGCATAATGAGGTTTAATTAATTAAAGAGTTGGGTTAAAGAGAAGAGGGAATAGACTGACAGCCGACTCTATAAACAAAACAAAAAACTAACCACCCAAATTTTAAACAGAGAAATGAAGTGTAAGACACGTAGGCACCAAACACTGAACCTTAAATATTGAAAAAGAAATATATCAAAATCCAAAATTGAAGTAAAAGCTTGGAAGTCTCCAATAATATTGCAGAGTGGTTTCAAATTTCATTTGTCGGCTGCTCCTCATTCTTGATGGTTCTTGAGTTCTTCTCCATCAAAATTTAGTAAATTACAAAGGGGAATATTAATCTATGAATGATAAATTGAAAATATTTTCTGCTAAATGATTGCGCCATCTAAACACTGTATCTTATTCTTGCCAACAACAGGTATATGCCAAACAATATCAAACAGAATAAGTTCTCACATGGTGTTAAGAGTATTGGTAGTCAAATAATATATAAGCCAAAATGATTAAGTGCACGTTTGGCATCTCGTTTTAAAATGGCACTTTTTTATGTAAAACTTTTTAAATAGTCAATTTCAAAAAAAAAAAAAAAAAATGTAACAAGCCGACACAAATTTGTCTTCAAGTGAATCAATTGGCTAATGTGGAAATTTTCAGCACATCTGGACACATAGGAACATGTGAATTGAAATTCTCAATTTTGGTTGGATATCAAATCTATAACAAATAAGGATACACAAAATAATTTCCCAGTTCCAACCCAATTGGATATATGATTGGTCAAATAAGCTTGTGAGTTTTTTAATACATTGGATTAAGGTGGAATTAAATAAATTAGTTAACTGTCAAGAGTTTTGTAACTCAAATAACACCTCATAATGTTTTTAACAAAAACGTCTTGGGTTTAAATCCTCCTCCTCCTACTATCGAATTATAAAAAATTAAGTAATTAACAGGATCTTAGAAGTAAAAGGGTTATGCATTGTTATCAAAAAAAAAATCATCCAATAAATATAAATTAATTAATTAAAAAAAAAACTCATAGTTATCAATATAGTACAATACATATCAAATCAAGTGACAAAAGTATCGGATCATAGATATGCATCGATTATACTCATGAATCAAATGTGTATCTTTATGAATTGTAGCCCTTAGGGGTTTAGAATTGAAAGAAACCAGGTGAATTCATCTATGCAACTTGTCGAAATCCAAAGGAATGGGTTTCTAATGCCCAAGAGAGGTAGATTTTTGGCTCTATGAATTTTTTCAAGGTGGTTATTAAGAACTTAAATTAAACAAAATTTAATATAAATACAACTTGAATATATTAACATAAAAAAAAATCTGAAACATATAAAGTTTTAAAATTTCCTTCTACAAGTTTTTCATATTTGAAATTGTTATATGATAGCTTCATTATTAATGCTATCAGTTACATCTTTTTTAATACACACAATTAAGTAATCATCAATTGCCAAAATTTTGCCTAAATAAGTAACAATGTAAAAAAAAAATGCATCATCTTTTTTTATGATATGTTCCAACCAATATTTTGTATTCTTTAAACTAATCAGGATTAAATCAATGCAATGCTCCACTAATTTCTTTTTTAGGGAAATCATTGTTAAGAGATTGACAAGAAAATCTTTGTAAATATGCTCTATTTATTTTCTCCTTATCATTAGGATGAAAAGATGAGACATTTTCTCATAACCTAGGATCTGAAAGAAGATTATTCAAGTGAATACGAATTTGCTTAGAAGATAAATTTTGCAATAAAAGTGATTTCCTTATAAGAATTTTGTCAATAGTGCTAACAAAATAATAAAGGGTAAACTATAAGTTCATTCAAAATGTTAAACTTAGGCATTAAACAGTTACATTAATCATGTTCAATAAAGTGTTGAAATATTATTTTAGTGCATAAGCGAATGTATAAGATGTATCACATAAATCCAATAAATTCAACTAAAGACTAAAGCAAGCACTTACCAACTAGCTATTGGAAAAAATGCACTTTTTATATTTAAAAATACATCTTTTGAAAAAATAATTTAAAATATCACAATTAAATATTTGATTTGATCTTTTAGGCTAATTTATTTGTTTGGACAATATTTGAGAAATTTTATTTTCACAAAATTTCCACAACAAATCCTAGTTGGCAAATGTTATTGGTTCTAATTTACATATCACTGAAATTGTTTTTTTGTTCACCGGTAACGGCCTAAGTAGATTTGTTATGAATATAGCATTTTTCGCAATTTTTTTTTGTTCAATCTTTAATGGACCAAAATTTTGGAGAGGTTACAATTTATTTTTAATAGACTCAAATTTTTATTTAGGATACTCAAGATTTTTTTTAGAGTGGTCAAGTTTTTTTTTTTTCTTGGTAATCAACCATCCATATTAGTTTAAAATTCATTTTTTTAAGGTATAAAAAAAAATTCCCAAGTTTAGGGACCACCCTGAATCATACATAGCGCAGCCCCTGATTTTTATCATTTGGCGCTTTGGTCCTAGATTCTGTATGGAGATGTAGAAATCAACCCCTCCATGAGGGCAGTCTTAAATTATGATAACCTTTGTGCAGGTTTGAAGAAATTATTTTTTGAGCATTGGCAAGTAATGTGTCGGTGTGGCTAAAATAGTCAACCTATGGGCACTGTATCATGGTCCTCTCCGGATGATGGATGGGTTAGTAAATGTTAATGCAACAGGGGACAAATTGTTCTTATATTGCCCACTAAAAAAAAAAAAAAAAGAAGAAGCTAAAACTACTCTCCCTCTCAAAGCAGAGTTTAATTGGGCAACCCATCTAGTGGGTAGTTATAATTTTATAGAGTAGTGATAGAAGGGACTCAAAATTTGCGTGGATGCCTTGAGAAATCCATAAATGCAACCCACCTATTGGGTAGTTATAATTTCAAAGAGTTGTAATGGAAAGGGACTAGAAAAATTGCCTGGATGCTTTGAGAAATCCATAAATGTTAAACCATTGGAGAATTGAAGCCATTATTGCTGATACTGTTTGTAAGGCAACTCAAATTTTTTGTGGAGTGGGGAATATGGGATAAGGTTTAAGTGTCAAAAAGGGAGTTTCACATTCATATATATTTAAATTAAGTTAAAGTATAAATTTTATTATATATAAAAAAAAAAAAATTGCAAATTACCCACATATGATTTGGTTGAAATTTAAATTACATACTCTTGGTTTGAAATTTGACATTTTACTCACCTAAGGTTTAACTGAAATTCAAGTTGCCTACTTATAGTTTGAAATCTCATGATGCAAGTATTCCGTTAGATTCTTTTTTATCTTATATTTTTATGTTTTTTGTATTTTTGAAGGAGAAAGATATAAAAGTGGAGCAAAATTACATATTTAGTCATGTTGGGCTATGGAAATCTAATTGAGCTAATCTCAGATAAGTAAAATATCACCACAAGTAGGCAACTTAAATTTCAACTAAATTATAGATGAATAAGTTATAATTTGCCAAAAAAGAAAAATCCGACCATATTATTTAATTGGGTCACAAGGGAAGCAAATAAATCAAATCACTCTTTTCCTAACTGGTCTCTAAATTTTGCTTGGTTAAGGTGTCTTGATGTTATGTTTGTTCTTAATACTGTTGTAAAAATTATTTTGGAGGAACAACTCCTGTTGAGGTGCTTTTGTTGTTGGTTTTTCCATTAGTGGTTTTAATAAAATATTTTGTTCTATACAATATATATATATATATATATATATATATATGAAATGTGTGCTTTGACTCAAGTTCAATAAGTTGTTGTACTTGTTTTTCTACACAAAATTATTTGGTCACGTCGTTTAGCCCAATAAAGTGACACGTATATGAGTTTTATGTATCCTTTCTCTCCTACGGTCCTACCTGTTGCCTAATTTGGAATACACTGAGACATTTTACTTTCAAATTTACAATATTTTTAGAGCAATGGTTCATTTAAAATTTGCTTATTTTGTTGAAACTTAAAATTTTTTACTTAAAGTACTGTAAATAAAGGTAAAAATTAACTAAAATAGTATAATAGGATCCATAAACAGTACCAAAAAGTGCAGTGAGATCCATGAATAATTACAAAAATAAGTTGAATAGTAAAATAAATTGGCAAAAATAATTTTTGTTAAATGGACACTAAGCTTTCATTTGGATAGCGGCAAGTTACACATTTTGTGCGTCTACGTTTTTTTCCCTGGGTCTTGTGTACTGTTCACAAGACCCACAAATAAGGAATCTGGTAAAATCAATTTTAAAACTAAGTCCTACTGTACTATTCACACATTTAAAAATCATTTTGCAACAGTGTTTTCAATTTTCAGCAATAAGCGGTATCCAAACAAACCCTAAGCGTGTGTTTGGATCCCGTTTATTTTTCTGAAACTGAAAATTTATTACTGAAAGTACTATAAATAAAGGTAAAAGTTAGTTGAAAGAATACAGTGGGACTTATGAATAATGCCAAATAGTGCAGTGGGACCCATGAATAGTAGCAAAAATAAGCTAAATAGTGAAATAATTTTCATTTTTAATCCTAACCCAAACGCACACTAAATCTTAGGTATTCTCGAAACTAAAAGAATGATGTTCCTTCCTCTCACATTCATAGTGGGGTTCACTCATTAAATTTATGATGGAGTCCACTATGAATGTGAAAGAAAAGAGCATAGTTTCTCCATATTCCAGAAGTACTTAAGAATTTTCCATTTTTTATCAATATTTTAAATAAATTATTAAATGACCATATAATTGTCATTATTATTACTTTCTTATAATTGTTATAAATCCAAGAAACTTGCAAAAAAAACAAAAAAAACAAAAAAAAAAACTTGACTGCCAAGAAAAAATAAAGAAAAAGTTACTGAAATAAAAGAACAAACAAAATATATTAATGGATGGATGAAAAAGAACATTTCAATAGATAGATGAATTTTAAGATGATCAAAATGATGATGATATTGACTTGAACTATAGAGATGAAACTAATTTCGCAAGATGATTAATACAATGAGAAAACAAAATATTATTTTAGTTAATATATTATGTATTATTACATTTGAGTTTGATTAATTTGAACTATAAATATATTTTAATATAATTTATTTAGTTAGTTTTGTTAAATATTATTACATAAATGATGATATTGAATATATTCCAAATTGTTTAGCAAAAAAAATATATATATATATATATTCCAAATTTATAATAAATACTAACCTCTGCTCAAAGGCTCTTTTATTTTTTGGATAAAAGTTAATAATTCGTATCAATTATAATTTGAGATTACTACATTTTTCAATCACAAAAATACCTAGGGGTATGATGAAAAATTATTTCACCTACAAATGCATAATACTCATCACACCCCTAAGTATTTTGTAATTGAAAAATGTAATAATTTCAAATTATAATTGATGCAAATTATTAACTTTTACCCAAAATAAGAGAAAAAAACACAAATGATCATCCTAAAATCAAATTACAATAGCAGTACTATCTAAACAAAACTTGCAAAAGCCACTGCCACTTTATTTCTTTCTTTGTCAACAAAGCTACAAAGCTTAAAGTATAATTAAAAAAAAATTCAAAATGGCTCCAAATGTTTTTAGGACACAAAATAGAACTTCCATAGCAACAATTCATCAAAATTTATCAGTCTTTCACATACTTCAAATAAACAATAAAAAAGAATAAAAATTCTAACTTGCATTAAGTCATAGGAAATTACAATTCAGAGTTTAAATTGCAAAGAAAACCAACCACAACTACAACTAATTAAAACTTAAACCAAACCCTAGAAACCCATACGTTTGATACTACAACACCTTCTTCTTGAGGGCATAAAATGTCCATGGTTGTGATAGTCTTACCCCTATATTCTATGTAGTTTAGGATGTCCCAAATCAAATTCTCCAAAATGATCTTGAGGACGCCACCTAAGATATAATTTGTGCCAGTGCCACTCTAAATATATGAATGACATACTTCATGGTCCCCTAAATGTTATTGCATAGTGTTAGAATTAGTACCCTTAAATCCTATTGTATGATGCTATGTACGACATTATGTATGACTTAATGTTGTGATTAATAAAGTTGTTTTATTATTATCTAAAATAATGGTAACATGAATATTTGGACATTATCATATAGTCCATGAGATGCATAGTATGTGATTTATATGATTTAGTCACAGAAGATATAAGTTACAAGTTCTTAGTTCTTAATCGGTGATGAAATTAGGCATTTCATCTACGAAAACTATAACATATTAACTAAAATGATTTGTCTTGATCATGGAAGTAGAGACTTCTAGTTGGTATGTTGATATGTTTTAAGAGTTAAGACATATTGAACTGGACCGCTGTGAGACTTATTATTCTTCTAACGATTGTCAATTGAATAATAAATCGCACGACTTCTATTTACATGAACTCTTAATCGTGAGAGAATAATGAACCTGATCATGAAGTGTAAGTTGTTTTGATATTAGGAGTGAGATATAAAGTTACGATTAAAACCTCAGTATGTTGGGCAGCCACATTTAGTATTGATGGAACATATATTCTCAAGATGAAATTTATAATCTCTTGACGGAGATATAAAATATTCTCTTGAGATAAGTTTAATGGGTATGGTTATTCAGAGTGTTAAACCTAACCACTTTAGTAAGGAGTTACTAAAGTATATATTTATGAAATTGAATTTCATAAATATATGATAAATAACTTAAAGGGATTAAACCGGGTACTCAAGGATTAAGATGTAGTAATTTTTAAAGTGACAATTTACATTTATGACTTTGTATTACTACGAATATTTTATGAAGGGTTGCATGTACAATAAAGTCTTAGGATATAATTTATTAGTAAGGCCTAGAATGCAATTATATTTATATAGTAGTATTAAATATAATTAATGGTAACTTTGGACTTGTCAAAAGTTGACAAAAAAGCCCAAAGCCCATTGGAGCTAGCGTTTTATTTGTTCCCTTTTAGTCTCACTCCAAGCCATATACTAAAACCCAATTGGAATAACCCAAGAGGTTAGCCCAATTAAATAATCAATTATAAGGAGAGAGATATACAGAAAAAAAAAATTGAAATAGTTTGTATGTGAGTGTTGGACACTCTCTAATTCTCCTTTGAACACAAACATATAAACTAATTGAGAAACCATACTTCTTGGGCATCAAGCAGAATTGAAGTAAAAATTAAAAGTGTTCCCAAGTATTTCTAATCTTTTTTTTTGAAATTCATCACACCAAGGTACACTCTCTTGTTCTTATATTCTGAAATTTACATAGTACATGTTATCAATTGCGAATGAAGTAGATCCGTTAATTTTTCGCTGCGTATTTTTTGTATGCGATAGAAACATATATTTTTCCTACAATTGTTATCAGAGCGGTCTTTAATTTCGAATCTGTATAACATGTTTTGTGAGTTTTGGAATTAGAGATAATAGTTTCATGTTGTTAGAAGATTATACATTTAATTTTCTGCATGATTGTTGAAATTATTATTTGATAAAAACTGATATTGATGTTATGATATTGTTTAAGTTTAATATTAAGTATGTTAAAAATTGAACTTTAAGGCTATAGCATCAATGGAATTTAGTTTTGATATCAATATCTGTCTATTATGTTCATATGATGGTTGTTTGTTCATAAAAAACCGTTGAAAATTGCTTTAGAAAAATTCTGGAAAATTCAAGTTTCAAAAGATTCGATCGATCAAAAATTGTTTTCAATCGATCGAGTGAAACAATGACCAATCAATTTTATTCAATTGATATTCGATTGTTAGTCGATCAATCAAATTTTCTTTTTCGATCGATCAAGCAGCGATCGAATACCAATCGAGCAAGGCAGATTGTCAGGTATGAATTTTCTAATTTTTTCGACCAATCGAGACTTACATTCGATCGATCAAAAACTGTGAAATTTAGAATTTTTTCTAAGTGTTTTGACATATAAAGTACAACGCTATGTATAATGAGATTACGCATGATTTCTAATTAAAAACCTTTAATTTAAAACATCTAGTGGGAGAGAGATACAGGGGTTGGATCTCACGACCTCCATTTTCGGTTCATACTAGTGTAGGTAAGCACCTCATCTCAGCGTATATGCCTTGCGATCCCAAAGGAGAGTGTTTACTTCATAGTACTACAAGATTGAACTTACCTGTTTAAAGTAATGTGGACAAGCACCTCGTCTTGGTGTATATGCCTTGCAATCCCAAATGAGGTGTTTTGTTTCATGGTACTACAAGTTTAAACACTATAAGAGAGATGAAATGTCGCTACACATAATTCTAGATAATAGTATACACTAGACTAAGTGTAATGTTAACCTCCCAAAGGAGCTATGTCGTTATTACTTAGAGGCTAAAGGTAATACGACATATTATTAGTATTTGATAAGAGTTATCATGATAGCACTAATAATTATAATAGTTCTCAATCAATCATGGTGTTTATAATAAACTTGCTACTAAGGAATTATAGACATGGATTGGGTTGTAGTTGCATATTTTATATTATGATTTTATTAAAATTCCATATTATATGCTTATATACTAAATTGATAATGTCAATTTTACTTATTATATTCATGTTTGTTATTTTCAGATTTCATCTGGCATCATTTAGCCCACTTGTTACTATTCTTAATCAAAACAAACTAATTGGATCCAATTATGTTGATTGGAAAATAAATTTGGACATTGTTCTTACTACTGAAGAGCACAAGTATGTGCTTACTCAACCATGTCCTACCTTTCAAATCATTAGATGCTCCTCTTGAGGTAAAACAGTGATATGATCGTTGGCTGAAATCTAATGAGATGGCTAAGTGCTATATCCTATCATCTATCTCAAATGTTCTACAGCATCAAATGCAGGATGTAGAACTTACTTTGAACATAATGCTAAGTCTGAAGGAGATGTTTGGTGAGGAAGGCTGTTCTGCAAGGCAAGACACTATGAGGCAAATTTATAATACCAAAATGACTGATGGCACTTCAGTGAGGGAGCATTGTCTTAAGATGATCTCTAATCTGAATACACTGGAAGTTTTAGGTGCTAATATTGATGGAGAATCCCAAGTGGATATGATACTCCAGTCACTACTAGAATCATTAAAGGAATTCGGACTTAATTATAATATGAACAAAAATATTTATTCATTGTATGAATTAATGAATGAATTGGTAGTGGCGGAAGACATTCTTGGTACCTCCAGTGTTGATGCCAATATGGTTGAAGCTTCTACTTCTCAACCTAAGTCGAAAGGCAAAGGTAAAAAGAAGAAGAAGAAGGACTTCATCAAGCAAGATGGTAAACAAATTGCCTTAGGAGTTGCCAACAAAGGAAAGAAAACTAAAGGAAAGTGTTTCCATTGTGGTGAGAAAGGACATTGGAAGTGGAATTGTCCAAAATTCAGAGCTGCCAATAATAAGGGTATGAAAAATTCATTCCTTCTTGAAATATGTTTAGTACAAAATCCCACGGATTCCTAGTGTGTGGATTCAAGTTGTATTAATCATATTTGCAATTTTTTGCAGGGGTTCCATGAGACTAGAAAGCTGAATGAAGGGAAATTGTTTCTTACTTTGGTTGATAGAAGCAAAATTCTAGTTGTAGTTGTTGGAGTGTTTAATTTATGCTTTGATTCTAGAGTTTTAATATTGGAAGACTGTTTGTATATACCTAATGTTTGTAGGAATTTAATTTCTGCAACTTATTTAGGTAAGCATGGATATTGTGTTATCCTAAAAGACAATGTTGTAATAAAGAAGGGTAAAATATTTATCTGTTCTGGCAATATTGTTGATAGTCTTTATATTTTAACCCTTGATAAGCATGAATTATACAATTCTGAATTAGATAATGACTCTCATGTAAAATCATTAAAGAAAAAGTTTCCTTCTACTAATGATGCATATCTTTGGCACTTGCATTTGGGTCATATTAATCCAAACAAAATTCAAAGATTGAACAAAGATGGACTCTTAAAGCCATTGGACTTTGATGATTTTCCAGTTTGTGAATCATGTTTGGAAGGTAAAATTACCAAACGACTTTTTAATGCAAAAGGTAGAAAAGCCCAAGAGTTGCTTGAATTAGTTCAGACAGATGTATGTGGTCCTATGTCAACCCAAGCAAAAGGAGGTTATGAGTACTTCATCACATTTACTGATGATTACTTAAGATATGGTTATGTGTACCTAATGAGATGAAAGTCCAAAGCCTTTGAAAGGTTTAGGGTTGAAGTTGAGAATCAATTGAGTAAACACATAAAGGCCGTTCAATCTGATCGTGGTGACAAATACCTTCTTGGAGATTTCAAGGATTACTTAATTCAAAATGAGATTGTATCCCAATCGACTGCACCTGGAACTCCCCAACAAAATGGTGTAACAGATAAAAAGTATAGGACTCTTTTAGAAATGGTAAGGTCCATGATGAGTTATTCAACTTTACCAATTTCTTTTTGGGCATATGCACTAAAAATTGCAATGCATATTTTAAATTTAGTTCCATCAAAATCTGTTCCCAACACACCTAAGGAATTGTGGAGTAGGCACAAGCCTAGTATGAAATATCTTCACATTTGAGGATATCTAGCACATGTGTTGAAAGGGAAGTTGATAAGTTGGAAGCTAAAACCGAAGTATGCATGTTTTTAGGGTATTCAAATGAAACTAAGGGTTGTTTATTCTATAATCATAAAGATAACAAAGTGTTTGGTAGCACCCATGCCAAATTTTTGGAAGATGATTATGTGAATAATTTTAATCCTAGAAGTAAAGTTGTCTTGGCTGAAATAAATGAACCCTGTAATTGAACAACCAATGGATGAAACTAGGGATGCTGTGGTTGTATTAGATACACTACAAGATACTACTCATGAGATGTATAGTACACAGGTGCCTCATCGTAGTGGGAGGATTGTTAGGCCACCTATAAGATTTATAGATCTGGGAGAAACTTATGAAACTATCTCAGAAAAGGCTTAAACTGATCCTTACACTTATGAAGAGGCAATGAATGATATAAAAACACATTATTGGGCCAAAGTTATGAAAACTGAATTAGATTCTATGTATTCCAATCAAGTTTGGGATCTTGTAAATGCGCCTAACGGCATTAAAACTATTGGTTGCAAATGGGTTTATAAGAGGAAGAGAGGGATAGATGGAAATGTTGAAACCTTTAAAGTAAGGCTAGTGGCGAAAGGGTATACACATGTCAAGGGCAGTTTTTTGTGCGTAGCCACGTGTTTTCTACTAGAAATGTGACTTTGCTAAGCCTGAATTTGTTTGAGAGAGTTCAACTCGAAACTCGACATTGGGCCGTATAGACCAATCACTTCAGGTATATTTTTAAGCCTACAAAATAGATAAAACTCAAAGTTTTAGAATCATGATAATGGTTGAAATAAATAATATACTTAGCATGATAGTTTTGATTAAATGGCAAGTTGATACGTTATTATTATGTATATTAAGTGATGTCCAACATTAGAAAATAATTAATTAGGTATCAAATATCCAATAATAGGATGAGTCCAATAGTTCATATCCAGTTGCGGTTCATGGTTCATGTTCAACATAATAAGGTATGTCCAGCAATGGTTCATGTCCAAATAATATATGTTCAATGGTAGTTCATCTCCAAAAAATATGTGTCCAAGGGTGGTTCATGTCCAAATAATATATGTGCAACCGTGGTAAATCGATTTATAAATATGTATGTTCATTAATAAAGTATTAGTGAGATCATGTTTATTAAATAGTGAGATGATATTAAAGTAACTTGCATCTAGCGGTGCAATAGTGATGAGTTAATGTATACTTAATAATGTAATCTTGAATATAGATAGGTTTTGAATTATTTTGTATGTTTTTTACTCCAGCTGTACAACATCACTTTGTTCTTTATATGATTTGTGGCTCCAGCCGTATAATGTTAGTGAGTTTCATAGTTTGTGGCTCTAGCCGTATAGCGCTAATGAGCTGA
This sequence comes from Quercus lobata, assembly GCF_001633185.2. Lineage (NCBI taxonomy): Eukaryota > Viridiplantae > Streptophyta > Magnoliopsida > Fagales > Fagaceae > Quercus > Quercus lobata. The sequence goes on from NC_044913.1 coordinate 47,447,159, forward strand.
TAATATTTCAGCAACAAAATAATAACATTAGTCGAGTGGTATAATGATAATGAATAAAATATACTTAATAATATAAATTTGAAGAAAAAAATATAATGACTTATTTTCATAGTTCGTAGCTCCAGCTGTATAACATCAGTGGACTTAACATTTCAGCAGTATGAGAAAATGAGTCCAACGGTACAATATAATATTATGAGTCCTTTCATGGTGACTTCATGATTGAAGGGGGAAAATGGGTGCAATTGGAGGGAGAGAGAATATGTCCAACCGTGTGCATAGGTTGGTTAAGTTCATCCTCTTTATCATGTAGTTAAATGATTTTCCCCATATAATACTTTTTTGGTTTTTAGTCAAATATAAGTGATATTGCCTCCCATAAGAAGAACTTTTAGTATTAGAAATTTATGTCTTCTATGAGAATGACTTTAATATGAAATTATTGTGCCTTCTAAGAGGACTTTTTTCTTTAATGTTCATATGCCTTCCATGAGAAAGGACTTTTGTAATGTGTTCTTGGAAGAGTATTTGGTATCTTTTAAGATGTATGGAGATGGTAAGAAATATATATGTTTTATGAGATATGGTATTTGTAAGATAGATTAGAAATATATATTAGAAGTATATATGAATAGTTTGTGAGGAATGTGTTTGTAAAATACATGGGAGTATGAAATAGATAATATGAAGGTTAAATATAGTAAATACATGAGCTTATAGTTGCTGTTGGAGTTGTTTTTTGTGTTGTGACATTGGTTATGTTGCTTTCTAAGAAGAAGAGAGGTATTGTAAGAAAACTAGAGAAAGAGGTGGAGATGTATTTATGAGCAGCAAAATGATGCTATTTCAGAATAATGGAGTGTGGGAAAGATGGGTAATGGATAATGGTGTATTGTAATATGTGTGTTGTGTTGTTATCTATGAAGAGAGATTTTGTAAAAAAGATAGAGAAAGAAGTAGAAATGTATTTATAAGCAGCAAAATGATGCTATTTTAGAATAATGGAGTGTAGGAAAGATGGGTAATGGATAATGGTGTGTTGTAATATGTGTGTTGTGTTGTTATCTATGAAGATAGATTTTGTAAGAGAGATGGAGAAGTATGAAAATGTGTATGTGGCAGCAAAATGAATGAAGTTTCAGAATAAGGGGGTGAGAGAGGGATAGATGGTGTCCTCCTTTAGTGTGTGGCTTGGTCCTCTTTATATAGAGCCTAGTATGTAACTAGATTAGAATTAGTTAAAGGGAAATTCAGCAAATAAGGAAAAGTTTTTGACAAAGTAAGTGGTTTCATTAGTGAGCTTTTGGTTTTTAGCCAAAAAAAGAAAATTTGAGACTTTAATGCTATTGGAGCTGCTGTTACAGTTGTCAGTCACAGCTGTTATAGCTGGATGATGTAATCTTAATGACATCTTTTGTTAGAGGAAAATATTTGGCATTAAATACATAGTTTGGCTAAAAATGGTAAAATAATTTTTATGGGATCCTTCTATTTCTAGTACTACAGCTTGAGGCTAAAGATCTTAACTTAAAATGGTAGGATTTCTTTTATGGGATCCTTACTTTTTTGGGTATGACAGCAAGCTGCTGGGATTGGGTATTAATGGGCAAGTGATGTCATTTTAGGACATATGTTAACTTGTTGGAGCTATTGCAGCTTCTGCTAAAATTATTGCAGCTTCTGTTGGAGCTGTTGTTGGTATTTTTGGCTAAGTTTTCTTTTTTGGAAAATTATATGTTTAGTTCATATATAATTTTGGTAAGTAATAGACTAGTTGATTGATATTTGATGAAGTTTTAGATATGTAATTATGGTCTTTTTGTATTTTAACCAAATCTTGGAGATAGTGGCGGTTCCAGGAATTTTTCCCAGGGTGTTCCTTAAGAAGCATAATTTTTTCCAGTGGCGACTCCAGGAATTTTTCTCAAATGTATTGTTGTTTAGTTGTTTCTTTAATTTTTTTTGTCTTTTATAAACTATAATTTGTTATATTGTTATTTCATTAATTATAAAATTATTAATTGTTGTTTAGCCTAACATAATTTAATTTGTTTGTTTGTTATTTATAATGTATTGGTTAATTAAATTATTAATTATTGTTTATTAGTTGCTTTTCCCAATTAATTATTGGTTAATTAATATCCCAAACAAACAAAATTAATTAGTTCAACTAATTACTATGGTTGTTTGATACTTGGAATATCACACTATTACTTAACCCAAAAAAAAAAAAAAAGTCAATAAATTGTGCAGCACGAAAATATATAGGCCCTATAGCTTAAGTCCAAGTCTAAAAAAGAGTGATTTATTACAGCCTCATGCCTGATGCCCCCAATCACAAGAGCTAGCTGCCAATCAGAAAATTTCACAATCACAAATCACAATACACATTATGCTAAAAAACAATTAATCTCTCACCAACACCAACACCAACACACACTAACACCAACGGATAAGATATAGCCAAATTCAAAAAGTCAAAAAAAGGCAAAAAAAATAAAAATAAAATTAATAAAGCTAAAGATTCGGCCAGCCAATGAGCCAATCACAAACTCACAGTTTAAAAGAGAGAGAGTTAGACTCTTAAAGAATAAAGAGAGAGAGACTGAGACTCTCATTCTTTAATTTTATTTCATATTTTTATATTTCACTTTTCATTTTAGTGAGAGATTGAGAGAGTCAGAGAGAAATACCTTGAGGGAGGGAGCATTGAGCATCGGAGCAGCTGAGGTGCCGAGCGATCTGTGATGAAAGGCGAGTGACGAGCGAGCTGCAAGCGAGCTGAGACGTTGCACTATCAGTCTGTCTTTAGGTTTGCTTTAGGTTTTAGTGATTTCTGATTTAGTGGTGATTTGCTCTGTATTGGGGTTTTTTTTTTTTTTTTTTTTTTTTTTTTTTGAGAATTTGTGGGTTTGCTACCTTTGTAATGGGCTTGTTGTGGGCTTGGCTCTGTTAAAATTTTTTTTTCTTTTCAGATTTTAGTTCAAATTTTTTTTTTGGGGGTTTTTATTTTTATTTATTTTTTTAAATAATTTGAAGTTGTTCCTAATTTTGTGATTGAGGGTGTTCCTAATACAGATCAAATAAATTTTTTTTTTAATTATTATATATAAATTTTTTTTTCAGGCCAGGGTGTTCTTGGGAACACCCTGAGATGCATGTGGCGCCACCATTGCTTGGAGAGTAAGGAGAGTATTCAATACTAGATATGAGATATTAATAAATATTTAGTCATGTACATGGAATTGATTTAAATGAAAATAATAATATAATTTATATGAAATACTATAATTAAACTTATATTATATGATGAATATTAATTTTTATGTAAAGAGTGTGAGGAATTTTATCATTTTAAGTGTTATGTAATATGAGAGACTTACTAAATGTTACCTATTGCATACTGACTCGTCAAAGTTCAGGAAATTGGGGAAGACATGCCAAGCAACATGCTTTTCTTTATCAACTTTGAACTACTGGAGTTTTATTAAACATACTTCTTGGCCCTCCAAACCACGACTCCCAAAATTCCCCCAATGAGACTCATGAGCTTGGATCATGAGCCAAAAAATGAGATGATGTGCTATGAGCTTGAACCATGGGTTTTGACACCTTTTTGTGTAAATATGGTTTCTTTTGGGCTTTAGAAGAGATTTTTCCAAAATCCATAATAGTGTTGACGTAGTGTGAGTCGCCAATGAAATGAAGCCGTGTGGTGTAAAAAATTTGTCCTCAACAACATAAAAAGAAGGTATTGATTATGAAGAAACCTTTTCACTAGTAGCAATGCTTAAATCTATTAGAATTCTCTTATCCATTGCTGCTCATTATGATTATGAGATTTGGCAAATGGATGTCAAGACTGCTTTTCTAAATGGCTAAATGACAATCTTGAAGAAGAAATCTATATGTTGCAACCGGAAGATTTCATAGCAAAGAACCAAAAGCATATGGTATGCAAGTTAAAAAGGTCCATTTATGGACTTAAGCAAGCATATAGGTCATGGAACATCAGATTTGATTAAACAATCAAGTCATTTGGTTTTGAACAAAGTCTTGATGAACCATGTGTATACAAAAGACATCGAGATAAAGTAGTAATGTTCCTAGTGCTTTATGTTGATGATATTCTACTCATTGGAAATGATGTAGGGGTAATGTCATCAGTAAATATTTGGTTGTCAAGCCAATTTGATATGAAGGACTTGGGTGAGGCTAACTTTATTCTAGGGATCAAGTTTTGGCGAGATCGCAAGAATAAGATGTTAGACTTGTCACAAGCTGGATATATAGATAAGGTTTTAGAACATTTTAGCATGCAAAACTCAAAGATAGGATTACTTCCTTTCAGACATAGAGTTCCTCTGTCTGATGATCAAAGGCCTAAGACTCTTGAGGAAGAAAATATGATGAGATGAGTTCTTTATGCTGTTGCAATGAGAAGTCTCATGTATGTCATGCTTTGTACTAAATCAGATATCTATTATTTAGTTGGCATGGTCAGCCGATATCAATAAAATCCAGGACCATAACATTGGCAAGCTGTGAAGCATATTCTCAAGTATTTACGGAGAACGAGAGAATATATGCTTGTTTTCCGGTGTGAGGATTTGATTCCCATTGGTTACATAGATTCAGATTTTCAATCAGATCTTGATTTCAGAAAGTCCACTTCAAGTTGTGTATTCGCCTTGGGAGGTGAAGCCATAAGTTGGAGGAGTGTTAGGCAATCTTGTATTGCTGACTCCACCGTGGAAGTTGAATATGTTATTGCTTGTGAAGCAGCAAAGGAAGCTGTTTGGCTCAAGAAATTCCTTTCTGATCTTAGTGTTGTGAGAATGGAGCAAGTTCCTATCACATTGTTTTGCTACAATAGTGGAGCGGTTGCACAATCCAAAGATTCAAGGAATCACAAGAAAGGAAAGCACATTGAAAGAGAAAGTACCACATCATTTGAGACATTGTTGCTCGTGGAGATGTAGTAGTAGCAAAGATAGACAGTGCAAATAATCTAGCAGATCCCTTTACCAAAGTTTTGCCACAAAGGACTTTTGAGCACATTTGGAGAGAATGGGAGTTAGATTAATGCACAATAGTCTTTAGGGCAAGTGAGAGATTGTTAGGATTAGTACCATTAAATCCTATTGTATGATGTTATGTATGACATTATGTAGGACTTAATGTTGTGATTAATAAAGTTGTTTTATTATTATCTAAAATAATGGTAACATGGTCTCAAAAAAAAAAAATGGTAACATGAATATTTGGACATTATCATATAGTCCATAAAATGCATAGTATATGATTTATGTGATTTAGTCACAGAAGATATAAATCATAAGTTCTTTGTAAACTCATAATTTTAGTTCGTAGTCGGTGATGAAATTGGACATTTCATCTGCGAAGACTATAACATATTAACTAAAATGATTTGTCTTGATCATGGAAGTGGATACTTCTAGTTGGTATGTTGATATGTTTTAAGAGTTAAGACATATTGAATTGGACCGTTGTGAGATTTATTATTCTCCTAACGACTGTTAATTGAATAATAAATCTCACGACTTCTATTTACATGAACTCTTAATCCTGAGAGAATAATGAACTTGATCATGAAGTGTAGGTTACTTTGATATATCAGAAGTGAGATCTAAAGTTATAATCAAAATCTCAGTATGTTGGGTAGCCACATTTAGTGTTGATAGAACATATATTCTCAAGATGAAATTCATAATCTCTTAATGAAGATATAAAATATTCCATTGAGATAAGTTTATTGGGTTTAGTTATTCAGATTGTTAGGCCTAACCACTTTAGTAAGAAGTTACTAAAGTATATATTTATGAAATTGGATTTCATAAATATATGATGAATAACTTAAAAGGATTAAACTGGGTACTCAAGGATTAAGATGCAGTAATCTTCAAAGTGGCAATCTACATTCATGACTTTGTATTACTACGAATATTTTATGAAGGGGTTGCATGTACAATAAAGTCTTGAGATATAATTTATTAATAAGGATTAGAGTGCAATTATATTTATATAGTGATATTAAATATAATTAATGGTAATTTTGAACTTGTTAAAAGTTAATAGAAAAGCCCAAGGCCCATTGGAGCTAATATCTTATTTGTTCCATTTTGGTCCCACTCCAAGTCACATATTAAAGCCAATTGGAATGGCTGAAGAGGCTAGCCATATTAGATAATCAGTTATAAGGAGAGAAACATACAGAATTAAAAAAAAAGAAATTGAAATGGTTTGTATGCGAGTGTTGGACACTCTCTAATTCTCCCTTGAACACAAACATATAAACTGATTGAGAGACTACACTTCTTGGGCATCAAGTGGAATTGGAGTGAAGATTAAAAGTGTTCCCAAGTATTTCTGATCTTTGTTTTGAAATTCACCATACCAAGGTACACTCTCTTGTTCTTATATTTTGAAATTTACATAATACATGTTATCAATTGCGAATGAAGTAAATCTGTTAATTTTCTACTGCGTATGTTTTGTATGTGATACAAACATATATTTTTCCTACACGAAGGACATTACAATATCGTTTGCTTCCTCTTTTCAAAAATCCATTGTCTTGCTCTAGACGACCATTCATTCTTGATTAATTACAATGTAAATCTAACACGCGGAGAGAAACCCTAAAAAATAAAAAAATAAAAAATAAAGAAGCACAAAAAAGGAGAGATTGTAAATTTGGAATAACACTTACGTGAATATCGTGGAAAAAATTTATAACACAAAAAAAATTAAAATTGAAAAAAAAAAAAAAACCTTCAACAAAAGAGAGACCATGCCAACCATGTGAGAGTGACGATGAAGTTAGAGAAAACCGAAGTTTGGTCTTTTATGCTTCACTGCTACATTGGCCAAATTTTGTGATTAGTTGGGAAAAAAAAAAAAAAAAAAAAAAATCCAGATAAGTATCGGAAGTTATTTTTGAAGATAAACAATAGAGGATAAGTATCAAAAGTTAATAACATTTTTTCCTAGATAGAAGTTAAGAGCAATTAAAAATTTTAAATTTGTGAGTAAAGCAGCTATTTTTATTTTTAAAGAAAAAAGCAGTTAAAAATTTTAAATTTGTCAGTAAAGCAGTTTTATATGAGTTAAGACGTGGGATAGTGAAATTCGTGTAACATGTATTTGCATTTGAGTTTAAATTAAATTTATCCTAAATATAAGAAGTTCAAATTACTTTTATATCCTCAATTATTTATTTATTTGAATTAAATATTAGGGGTGTTAAAGAGAATTAAAAGATCAAGTAACTAACTTTCCGAATCCAATACATTATATATATATTTCTAATTTTTCATAAATTTTATATAGTGTTTGTATATCTTTTGATACATAATAGAAAAAAAAATTAAAAAAATGGATTCATGAATGGATTCATTTTTTGACAACTATGAATAATACTACTAGGCCTGTTCAAGAATATACCGGCACCGACAAAACCGGTCTGACCGCACCGCGCCGCCCCGCTCAGAGCTTCGCCGAAGGTTTCTGGCAGGGTGGTCGGCGGTGGATCTTCAGTACCGACGTCGGACCGGTGCAGCCATCGGCACTGAGATTTGCACACCGATGAAGACCGAACCGACCCGACGTGTTTTATATATATATATATATATATATATATGTTAGTATGTATAAGAAGAGTTGAAGAGGCCTCAGTGAAGAGGCTTAACGTTCTAACTTCTAAGAACTAAGAAGTAAGAGGAGGCAACGTTCATCCTTGAACACTAAACAGGGTCATCCTTAGCCAAAAAAAAAAAAAAAGGAATAAAAAAAGAGTTAACGTGTGTGACTGTGAGCTCCTTTTTTTAAGTCAAGAATGTGTGTGTGTGCAGGAGGTATAGTCTGAGACTTTGAGTGGTCCTGTCTATAAGTAACTTTTGTGTCTTCCACTTACATTTTTGAAAAAAAATATATTAAAAAATGTGTGTGTGCAGGGGGAATAGACTGAGACTTTGAGTGGTCTTGTCTATAAGTAACTCTTATGTCTCCCACTTACATTTTTGAAAAAAAAAATATATTAAAAAAATAAAAATAAAAATGTTGTGACCGTATGGGTTAGAGCAACCACACCAGCTCTTCTATAAATGTGTAAAATACACATTTTCATCATTTTTACACATTTTGAACAAAAAAAAGGCCTGCATCAGATCATCTAAACTCGTCTAAAATCATGCAAAATTTTCAACGAGCTACAGTACCCGTGTAAATTTACACGGGCACTGTAGCTCGGTTATACCTTAAAATATTATTATCTCTACAATAAATCTCATTTTCGCTCGTTTTTTTCTCTCTCTTGTCTCTGCTCTCACTCTCACTCTCTCAGGCGCAGCACAGCTCTCTCTTTCTCTCATCTTATCAATTTTTCTTCCTCTAGCTTCCGCCGATCGCCATCACCGCCGATGAGAACGAGGTCGAGCAAGCCGAGTCGCCGGACGAGTCCGTCGCCTACAACACGAATGGAGTTCTCCAATGGGTCTATCGCCTAGAATCTCGTGGGTTTTGATCCATTTTTGGTTGAGCTTGAGGCCGGCGGCCGTCGCGAGGAGGTGGCGGTGCTGCAAGGCGTCGATCTTGCTCCGGCTGGAAGCCTCGATCTCGCTCCGATCTGTTGGTTGCTGGTTTTTTTTTTCTGGTTTTTTGGTTGATTGTGGGTGTGGGTCGGTGGGTTTTGATCTTGATCGGCTTGGGTTTTCTGGTTCATTGGTGGGTTTTGATGATCTTGCCGCCGATTGGGTGATGATTTGGCTTAATTGGGTTTCGGGTTGGGTGGGTGATTAATGGGTTTGGGCGATGAGTGAGTTGAGAACGCTGATTGGGTCAGAGTTGTTGTGATTGTGATTGTGTCGTTGTTGTGATTGTTGTTGTGGAAGATCGGTGAATCATTGTTGTTGTGATTGTTGTTGTGTCGTTGTTGTGATTGTTGTTGTGGAAGATCGGTGAATCATTGTTGTTGTGTTGTTGTTGTGATTGTTGTTGTGGAAAATCGGTGAATCAGTGGCCGGATTTTGTTGTTGTGGAAGATCGGTGAATCAGCGGCCGGATTTTGTTGATTGTGTCGTTGTTGTGATTGTTGTTGTGTTGGGCTGGGGTGGGTGTGGACGGAGAAGACGAGGTGGCGAGTTTGTGCCAGAGAGGAGAGGGAAGGAAATAATAAAAAAATGTATAAAGAATGAATATTTTATTAAATAAATGTGTAGAATAGATAAACTGATGTAGGTGGTTTGTAAAAGTGGATGTGTAAAATAGAAAAAGTAGGTTTTTTCTTGTAAAATAGACAAAAAATTTACACGAGCTGATGTGGTTGCTCTTAGTATGTTACAGTTATACTACTTCGTTTTTTTGAAAAAAAATAAAAAATAAAAAAATACCTGTCACCGATGAAATCAGTCACTGTACAAAACATTTTTTTTTCTCTTTTTGATCTCAGCCACACACGTCCTTTCCTACTCAGCTGCTCTCATTCCTTCTCTTTACTCTTTGTACTTCTGCTCCTCTCAAGTCTCAAGTCTCACACTCTTGCCTCTCGGAGACTCAGACTCAGAACTCAGTCATCACTCATCAGCTAGACAGCTACCTCACTTCATCCCTCAGCTCAGTCAGACAAGTGGTTTGTAATGGTTTTAATATATGGGTTTGTAATGGGTTTTGAATATTTTGATATTTAGATTTGATCTAAGTTTTGATTTGTGGTTTGAATCCTTGAGTTTTTTGGGTTTGATTTTGGTTTTAGATGTCTCTTCCTCTTTCTGTGTGTGGAAACCGACAACCGCGCCGACTGGAACCGCCACCGATGTTGTCGGAAAACCGATCCTCAAGTGCGGCGACGACTTGGGTTTTTAGGAAACCGAAAATTCCGGTGCGGTGCAGAAACGGCCACAAAAACCGGCCGCACCGCACCGTGTACAGCCCTAAATACTACAAACATAATAAATTTCACCTTGACAAAAAATAAAAACATAATAAATTTCACAATTTATTAATGACTTTTGATTCAAACAGAATGAGAGATGAGACTAAAGTGGGCATCCTGAGGATTGGACTGAGGTGAATCTTGATGTAGCCAATCTCAACGAGACCCAATTATAGATACAAATGATTCAATCTTGTATAAAGTCAGTTAACAACTTGATTTGATGCATCAAATTAGGGCAAAACAACTTATATTCAGCACTTCAATGTACTAGACGAAACATGATGCAAACACATGACCATTTGGACACGAGTAAATTGTATCGGTCTTAATACAATAGAGTCATCAAATTAAAACTCTTATTATTATTATTTTTTATAAATTAAAACACTTATTATTATTATTATTTTTTTTAAAAAACAAACACTTATTGATTCTAAAGAAAAAAGAAAAAAAAAAAAACACCAATAATTTTTTTATTGGATGGGAATTGAGAGGACCCTTAACACTGCTGACCTGGTATCAAATTCTGTAATTTCTCAAAACTCACGGATGTTCGGAACCAAAGTACTAGGCACTTTCTCAAGTTCTACGAGTGCACTTTGGACATCGACAGAGAGATCGTTGTAGACAAAGACACAACTCAACGCAAACAACCAGGTACCAAAACCCAATACCCAAATCATATCTAAATCTTATTTTTGTTTTTTAAGATTGTGCCTCCATCTCAATCTCCAACTTTTATGGATGATTCTTTCTTCTGGGTTCAACTAATCACTATGAAAGTTTAGGGTTTATATTGGGTTTTTCATCATTCCCCGTTTGGTTGCTGAGAAAAAAAGGTAGGAATCGAAAAAGTTAAAGTTGGGTTTGTTTCTTTATCTGGGTTGTATAAAAGCAGTAATGTGAATGTCCACTCATTTTTGCCCAACAAACAGTTTTGGAGAATAGGGTGTTAAAGACAGGAATTTTTGTTCCGGGGTTTTCTTGATTTTTTTTTGAGTAACCAAACAGGGTGTTAATGTTCGTGAAATGGCACTTGGGTTTTTCTCGAACATACAAAATCTATGGCCTTTTTCTTTGCTGAAATATGATGACTTGAGATTGTCTGATGAACTGGTTCGTAAACTTTCGGTACCCGAACATACAAAACGTTTCATTTTTGCGGTTCGTGAGCCCGAAACACAGTCTGTGATTTATATATTGGCTGCTCAGAATTTGTCCGAGCGATCAGCCATAGATGCTGAGTGTTTAATTAGGGAAGTTAGACCTGATGCTGTTGTGGCCCAGGTGAGCAATTCATCCCTTACAGAAATTCAATCTGAAGAGAGTGAATTGAGTGATGGTGCGGTTCCCACTTCTTCGTTTGGAGTGCTTAAACGATGTTTTGTTGATAAGATTAATAAGGAGAGGTATGAATATGTTGCTGGCAACTCTGTTTTGCGAGAGATTTTTGGGACTAGTTTTCATGGACATCTTTTTGCAGCCAAGAGGGCAGCTGAGGAGGTTGGATCCTCATTCTTGGTGCTTGAATCACCCTCTGTGAAGTCTCCTGTTGGGGATAACCCACCGGAGGAAATTGACACGGGGTACAAGTTTCAAGGTTTAGTTAGTAGTTTGGTTCCTCAGAAAGCGGGTTCTGTTGTTCTTTTGAGTTCAAAGAGATTTTCTCTAACGAATGATTTTCAGAAGCAGATGGTGAAGTTGTTATCACCGTATTTGGATCTATCAATTCCGAGGTTTAGTCACTCAACTTCTGCATCGGAGGTGGGTTCAAAGGAAATTCAACCTATACGCAGTTATGAGGCACCGCCATTTGCTCAGTCCATTTATCCATTACTCGAGGATCTACATAATATATTTTCTGACCTACCATCAATTGGGAATGCTCTGGCTCATGCACAGAAAATGCTTCTTGATGTTAACAGAGGTGAAATTGTGGACATTAGCATCCTATCTGAGGTCTACACCTTTCGAATTGCAGTTGAGGGGCTGAGAGTTGCTCTAAACAATGCTGGTCGGTTACCCATTAACAAAATAAGAAATTCCATGCCAGCTAAGATTGATTTTTCAGAGCTTCCATTTGAGGACAAGTCACATGCACTCTTTGCACAGGCCCTTCGGAGTCAGACTAAGAAGTTCCAGACCATAGTGGCAGTAGTTGATGCTGGTGGCTTAGCCAATCTAAGGAAACACTGGAACACTCCTGTTCCTCTGGAGGTCAAGGATTTTGTCGAACAGCTTGGTACAAATTGTGAAGGGGATGGGGAACTTTCAAATCATAATGAGGGAAAACGATTATTAACAGGTAAACCTGTGGTGGCAGTTGGAGCCGGGGCAACAGCAGTTTTAGGAGCTTCATATGTCTCCAAAGTTGTTCCTGCATCGACTGTTGTGAAAGTTCTAACATTCAAAGTTCCTGCTTCACTTAAAATCTTACTGTCCCAAACTCAGAAGGCGACATCCCTAGCCTTTGGCAAGACTTTTGGGACATCAAAAGTTGTAGCTCCAAGTATTGCAAGTTATGGAGCCAAAACAACATCTATCTTTAAGGCAACTGCTTCTGCTGAAAAGATCCGGCTAGTAACCCACAGTGTTATAGCCTCTGCTGAGAAGACCAGCTTTTCAGCTATGAGAACAGCATTCTATGAAATAATGAGGAAACGGCAGGTACGGCCAATTGGTTTGCTACCATGGGCAACATTTGCGTGTAGTATTGCAACTTGCAGCAGCTTGCTTGTGTATGGAGATGGAATTGAATGTGCTGCTGAATCACTTCCTTCAGCTCCATCAATTGCCAGTTTGGGAAGAGGGATCCAAAGCTTACACCAGGCGTCTCAGTCCGCTATTCAAGCAGATGGCACCAGAATACAGAAATCTATAGAAGCCCTAATATACAGATGGAAGAAAGTAAAGGTGCAATAAAGTAAGAATGTGATTCTATTTGTACACTTGTTCATCTTCTTCATAAAGTGATGCCTGAATACAGTTCAGGGAAATATACTGTACATGTAAAGTCTACTATAAGGTTGTTTTTATTGGGTTTTTATTTCTGTTTTGTATCAGGAATTCATTTTTTCTCCATAGAATTATAGAAACTGCTTTTCTGGGATACTTATGGAAGAAATCTTTGCTTCTTTTTTTTTTCCCCTTCCTACATTGAGTGTAGAATTTTCATAATTCATTCTAATAGAGTTACAACTTATAAATCGCGGGGGAAGAAATTGAATTTTTTTGTTGCTGACGGTGTTACTAATGTTGTTTGTTTAGTATATTCCTTTCTTTCCCCCAATGTTACATTATGAGATGATATAACTGGTCTTGGATTACAATTGTGTACATAACTTTTCCTTTCTTTCCCCCATGAATATAAAATTTTATACATATCTTCTCTAACATTGTTTGTGAATTCTATCTCTCGTCTCATTACATTCGCAATTTTTACCTACATATATATAACATTGTTTGTGAATTCTCAACTTCCTTTAAAGGCGGATAATACTGCAAATTAAGCAGAATGGTTTTAACATGTATTGAATTTCCTTATGAAATCCAGCCGCGCCCCCCCCCCCCCCCCCTCCCCAAAAAAAAAAAAGAAAGAAGGATATACATAGTTAAAATTTTCAGTATCCTTACTTCAAAGTTACTTTCCCTGAAATTGTAAATTGCTAGAAATGCTACCTCTTATTTAATTTGCACATTTAAATAAAAAAAAAATTTGAGTACTTATTGAGTTGAAGAATTGAGATCATCAAGGAAGAAATATAAACTTAGAATGTGAAAAGATGAATCTCAGCTGGTTAATATGGAAATCAATTTAGGGATAATGTCAAACTAATGAGATATATAGGTAAATTGGCCTTCAAAGGTAGTCTTATGAATTGTTGAACAGGATAATTATCAAATCCCATACTCAAATATATATATATATATATATATATATCCTTTCAACTTAGGCCTGTTTGGTATCTCTATATCTATCCTTTCAACTTGCACTTCATTTGGTACCTCTATTAGAAATGCGTTTAACGGATTTCTATAAAGCAAAATGCTAGTGAGTTTTAGCTCAACTAGCACCTCCACCCCCAAAAAGTTTTAAGTGGAGGGTGAGGTGTTGGGTTCAAGACCCATATAATGCACGTGTAAATCACCAATAAAAAAAATAAAACATCTATAAAGCAAAATTCCATGGTTTTTAAATCTGGACCAGATGGTATAGTTTGTTTAAACCGTTAATCTGATCAGAAAAGTATGAATCCTTTTGTTGTTGGACCAATGGTTTGGAATGTATGCTGTTTCTAAGACCTCTTTGGCTCACCACACATGACAGGTATTCTATTTCTCTCTAAATTTCTCCATGGTTTAATTGATTTCTTCTCTCTCTCTCTCTCTCTCTAAATTCTAATTTGATGAAATGTTTGTCTCATGGTCTGGCTAAGAATATCTTCTCCCCCCACCCCCCCCCTTCCTTTTTTTTGGGATCAAGAGAGCTTGACATATATTTGGGTGTCATTGGGTTTTTTTTTTTTTTTTTTTTTTTTTTTTTTTTTTTTGAGATAGTTCTGCATAATTAACTTCATAGAAACAGGCGTATGAGGTTTGGGTTTTGGAGGTGAGATTTTATTTCATTATTTTTCTGTGTGATTCACTCGCCTATTTGCGTGTTTGGGCAAGACTGCGTAATCATTGTTTCATGCTTCTCCAAAATTACTTTCAATTAATTTTTCTAATGTGGATTACAGCTTGCCCCTTGATTTGTAAAAACCACGGATACTTAGACGAAACAATTTTAGTTAACCAGATGTGTAGGGGACGTATTAGTCAACAAAGAGCTTTTTAGAATTTTAATAGGCCATGCAGGTTACCATGGAATAATGAACAAAAAGCTGTGTCTCAATAATGTTTTGTTGGGTAGCATTTGGTCTTCGCTTTTCATCCTATTTTGGATTGCATTATGGAGGAAAACAAGAGCATGAGTTTTATTATTTATTTGCTCTGGTGAATTTGTAATTGCAAGATATTGGATAAGAATTATATAGGAATTCATTTAGCATCTTTGTGTAGGATGAAAAGAATTACAAATGGGATTTATATGGAAAATGAAGTCCAAAAGGTGGACATTGAAAATACTAGAGGTAATAAGTAAGAATAGGGCTACCCCGTCTAGGTGCAGCCTAATGGTTGGAGGCTTGGGATGAGCTATAGACTCAAACATCCTGGGTTTGATCCCCACTAGTAGTTCCCTTAAATTACCTGATACGCAGTTCTAGCGGGTGGGGTTGTGTTTTTATGGTTTACTCCCTAGGGGTGAGTCCAAAGGGCCCTATCTTGGTGAGGTTCCATGTCATAAAAAATAAAAATAAAATACTAAGAACATGGCTATCTTGATGGCAAATGCAGAATCATTTCTGGGTTCTTCATTGTTGATGAGGTAAGGCTCCTTGGCAAAGTTTGGTGTGCAGTGCCCTTGTGTTTGTTCTGGTTGGTGTGGAGGGAGTATAATCGAAGAGCATTTGAGGGGGTTGAGCGACCTTTAATGGACCTGAACATGTTCTAGCTGTATACTGTATATGAATGGACGATTGTTTTATCCACTCATTCATCTTCTTCTTTGCTTACTTTCATTGATAGTTTTAATTTTTCTTGATTTTTACTTGCTCAGTATATCACTTGTGTACTGAGTTTTCCTCTTTTTAATAAAGTTTATTATTTGTCAACCCAAAAAAAAAAAAAAAAAAAAAAAAAACTATGATGAATTTCTGGTTTCTTCATGTGTTGATGAGGTAAGGCTCCTTTAAGAATTTGTGTCTGTACTATGATGAATATTGAGTGTAGTTTTTTATTATAATTATGTATCATAAAGAATGTAGTTTTTTATTATAATTATGTATCATAAATAATAATCTGGCTGGTGCTTAGGTTCTAAGAGATATTAAATGGCATTTTTACCGATGAAAAAAAAGTTGGCATTTTGTTCCATCTGTTCTTGTTATGATTTTGGATGACCATCTAATTTTAATTTTCTTTTATTTCTTTCTTTATTATCATTATTATTATTTATTTAGATTTCTTACCTCATTGTGATTTAGATTTGTGGGGTGGTGAATTTTGCTTGGTGTTTGAGATTTTGTTTTGTGGGAATCTGATGGTGGGGTTTTGTATTTATGGGTCAGTGGAAAATGTTTAATTTAGGTTATTTTGAATTTTGAGATTTCTTCGCCAAAACCAGGGTCTTGTTCTTGACCCTCACCATCTCAGCTTCCATGGTAATATTCTTCTCAATCCTCTACTCTATTTATCACATCTATCACTCCCTTGTGCAGCAGGTCAAGGAGAAAACAATAGGCCAATGCAGAATCTTTGGATCATAATGTTGATTTACTTCACTTTAACATGTCATACAGGATTAATGCTGTGTGTAATATACAAGAGTGATGATCAGTAGTTGTTATTATAGAACAGATTCAAGTGATTGAAGGTGTGTGTACTGTGAGAATTATGTTGTTGTATGTAGATTAGATTAAAGACTTTTCTTTTTCTTTGCCACTTATTAAATGCAAATATTGATAGTTCAAGTTTGTGTAGTGCCTGTTTGTAGCGTAAGCTCTCTAAGTGTTTCTTTTATTTAAGTTGTTTCTGATATTGTCTTGCCACTGCTAAGTTTTAACTTCAATGTTATTTGTACTACTCTCAGTTGCACTCTTGGATCATTGAAAGTAGGTTTTTGACAAAAGAGAGCTGCAGTATATTTGCCTTTATACTCCTTACTTTGAAAAACTAACCTTGCAAAGGAGAATCCACTGGCAGATTTTAATCAGCATAATTTACTAACTAACCATGATCAGGTGCTTGGAACCATTGAAAGTGCTTCAGATTTTGGTAGTAAATTCATGAATCTTAAAGAGTCTTCAAGAGTATGCAGCAACCAGGATAATATGAGGTGAGTGTTTCTTGGTTTTATTAATTTGTAATCCATTATTTATGTGCTTTAAAAATTGATATGAAGTAGTAAACTTGTGTCAGATTCACACCTGTATGTGAAAAGACGTTCTGAGTGAGTTATTTCAGCTCCACGCTTTCTTTTCTCTGAATCAAAATTCAATCTAGTGGATCCTTAATAAAAAAAATAATTAATCAAAAAATAATTTATTTATTTATTTTTATAAAATGAGTAGGTATTTAGTTTATAGAAATCAAAGCCAAAATCCATTCTACTGATTTTGGCTTGGTAGCATTTGATAACGTAAGATTTAATTGTAAAAATAATTTCAGGGAAGGACAATTGCTATATATTTGTTCTTCAATTTAGTATATGTTCTTTTTTATTAACGGATATTTTTTGCTGCTTGTACCTGTAGAACAGGGAAGGTCCACCATAACCATAGTAATTAAGGCGATTTCTGTTTGCCAGACAATTTAGCTTCCTTGTATGTGTTTGTGAGATGAAAATGGTGAAGAGTGTGAGATTTGAGATTTGGGATTTGTTTTCTTTTGATTTTTAACAATTGTTTTGGTAACCAAATGAAGTTTGTGTAATTAATTGGGAGTTTGTTTGGTTACTGAGAAAAGGATAAGAAAAAAAAATTAGAGATCTGAATTTTGAAGTTCATGAATCTCTTAGGATATAGGTTTCTCCTGGAAGGCTTTGAATTTCAACTAAGATTAATTATAATAATTGGGTTTTTTCTTTTAAAGAAACAAAAATGTACTAAGATCTGCTAAATTCACTTTCTGTGTTTTGGGGGGGTAGGGGCGGGGAGGGAAGGGGAGTGCTGCAATAAAGATGGAATCTACAATATCAATTCACCTTCTGTAAATCATGTTTGTTTTTAAAATATTTCTGATGCTTTGTTAACAGGTGGAAGCTTATGAAGCCAAAGGGCTTGTGGGTTAGTGGCACTACGTGGTCTCCCCCATGTGGGGGAACTTGGGTTTGAATCTCCCTCTCTTGTTTTTTTGTGAGCCTGAAAATATCAAAAAAGATTAAATAAAAAAACAAGAGTTTGCATCCCTGGAGAATGGTAGCGAGCTCAGAGCTTCTTCCTCATGGAATATGTGTGTGTTCCTTCATTTTTGCTCATTAGGGTATGTCTTAATTCTTCTTTATATGTTTAGTTTTTATTTTTAGAGTTTTTTTAATGGGTTGTTGGGTTTGTGCTTGTGGATTTTCGTATGCATTCGTTATTTGAGCTTGCACACAGAATGTGATGTTTGTTTTGGGTGATATGTTGTGTTTTTCTTCTTCTTCTTCTTTTTATTTTATTTTTTTATCAGTTTTTTATTTGGGTTTTCTTAGTTTGAGCTTTTGGGGTATGTTTTGTGGATTTGTATGTTTGTTGCATAATAAAGTGTACTTATTGTATGATTCAGAGGCTTTCCCCTTCACAGTATGTGTGATCTGCTGAAAATTTAGGCAATAAGTTTGTCTCTTTTTTTTTATTCATTCGGGTAGTCTCTATATTCAATTTGTTCTAGCATTTAGTAAGTAGTTTATTAATCTTATGGATTTTGTCTGTTCATCAGTTCATGTGACAATAGAGCAGACACAAAATTTATGTATATATGGTCCTCTTTGTGATGTAAGACTAGGCATTTATGGGTTATGTAGATTTTGTATATTTGTGGGATAGAAATAGTAGATTTGAAGATTTTGACATATGGTTTCTGATTATTCTAATTTTATGTCTCCTTGTGTTCGTAAATTTAGGTTGTGGTTCTTATAATTTTTTCCTATGCATTTGTCATAAGAAACGATTTGAGATTTTCTTATGCTTATGTTATGTATTCTTCTTCTTGAACTTTTGTTTTAATTAGTTGTTATCATTTTTTTTCCTTATAATTCTTTAAATTTAGCTGATGGGGCTTGAGAACTTTGCATTTTACTTTTTTATTAAAAAAAAAAAAAATGGGGTTCACAAAACCCCCGCATCACTTAAACTTTCGCATTGCATTATGGCATGGAACCATTCGGGCACTAATGAGACTTGTCAATTGTCACTACTTAAATTCACAACCCCCGAGCTCATTGGTGCGATAAGTCATAAGGATGTTTTATCATTGGGCTCCCACAGCAGGTGGTATTAGGTCATCCAAATTGTCCATGGAATGCCTTAGAAGAGACATATTTGTAACATGCATTTCGATTATTCCACAAACGTATACGTTTATTTAAAAAATAAACAAAAATGATGGGGGTATCCAATTTATTCCAAATATTCGGATTGCCCTAGGGCATGTTAAAGGATTACTGATTTATTCCAAATATTCTTGGTGATTTTTTTTTTTTTGGCTAAAGATATGTACCCTAATTTAAAAGATAAAACTATAAAAGGGTTTGGACAAATTTTGTGGGGTTCACTATTTTCAATTTATTTGCAACTATACCATTAAAAACATCATCTCAACCATTTTAAAAATTGTGTTTTGAACAAGGACAATATGATAGAATTCTTTGAAATTGTATTTAGAGGACATCAGTCAAACAATATATTCAAGTATGGGTTCCACCATTTTATAGTTTGTAAAAAAAAAAACTATATTTAAATTATCATACTACATAGGTCCTTTGGTTTATTAATTTGAATAAATTTTTCCTATAAATGAATTTGGAGGAATATTTATTCATTTCTTATGAGACAACTCAAATTAATATCCAAGTGTAGTTTGATAACTTAACTTGTTTATATGACTGATTATATGTATAAAATAAAAAAAAAATAATAAAAAATTCAAATTACAAGTAACTGGCCTTTTGAACTCTTAAATATAGGATTGAAGAAAATTTCTCTATTCTATTTGGAAGAAAATTTCATGTTGTCATACTTGAAGTTCATCCATTGACAGATTCTCGTGCAGTATATACATACCCATTGTCATACTTCAAATTCATGCATTGACAGATCCGCCCTTTATATTTTATTTTATTTTCATATATATATATATATATATATTTTTGAAGAGTTATTCATTGGGGTTTTAATAATCTAACTACTAAATGTCCTTCATGTTTAACTATTTTATGAAATACTAGTTCTAAAATTTTATAGAACACATGAATATGAACGGTAAGATTCTATTTACAAATTGTTGATCTTGTCATCCATTTAGGCTAATAATTTGACCATTAATTGTGCTTTATGTTTGGCTATGTCATGAAGTACTAGCTCTAAAATGTTATAAAACACATGAATATGAACAGTCATATATATATATATTTAATATTGTTGTAACTAGTAAAAAAAAAAATTATGGACCATAAAATTATTAATGAATATAAACAAATTTGAAAACAAAATCAAACCTAATAAGAAATTTTTTTATTAAGTTAAAGAGTCAAAATAAAAACAACCGCTAATGCTAAAAACATAAAATTTCATCACCCACCCAATTACTGAAGTAAAAAAAAAAAAAAAAAAAAAAAAGTTTTCCTTTTGGCTAAAGTGTAGACTATGTCTTTAAAGTTTTGAGATTTTTAAATTTTGCATCTTAAAATTTTAGAATTAGAATTTTACTGTTTGAAGTTATATTTTGTTTGTATTAGCGGCCATTTCTTCCATATTTTTATTAAATGCCACATAAGGTTGGTATGCTTATTTAGTGTGTCTAGTAAAATAATGCCACATTATTTGACATCATTTTATTGGGTGAACTAAATATAATTAGCAAACTTATATGATACTTAACGTATGTTTGGCTTGAGCTAAAAAGTTTAGCTTTTATGTACACTTTTTTAAAATTTTATTTTTTTTCTTACTTTTTCAAAGTAAAAGTATATTTGTAAAAAAATGTACAAGAATATTTTAGTAATAATTTTTCAAAAAAAATTAAATAAATTATTTTCAGACAGACACGTAAAAAGAAAAATATGAACAAAGAAGTGATAAAGCAAAAAAAAAAAAAAAAGTTTAGAGGGTTTAAAATTCAAAATTTAAAACTTTAAGGTATAAAATTTGAAAATCTCAATCTCGAACTAGGAGTGTAGTTTGAAAATCCCAAACTCTATAAATAGGAGTTTAGACATGAGGCTATAGACTTTTCCTCTATTATATAGGAAATAGTTTCAATAGAAAATTTCACTCTCGCTTTCTGTCTCGCCTGTATACAGTATCGGAGCATATTCTTCTTCTCCATGGCTTCCGCTTCCAAGCACCAAAACCCATATTCTTCTTCAAAACCTCCCAAACCCCCAAACCCCAACACCCACACTGACACCACAAATTCTCCTATCATCACTCTCACTCCTTCCCAAGAACACCTCTTCCTCACACGCGCCACCCACCTGACACGCCAAGAACTCCTCCGCCGCCGCTGCCACTACCTCAAACAGCTCTGCAAATGCTACAGAGTCCACTTTTGGGCTCTCATGGACCAACTCAGATTCCAATTCAGACAATACTGCTGGGACTATGGTCTCAGCCCCTTCTTGAACGAACAACAACAACAACAACACACGGCTGAATTTGACGGAGAGAGACACACCCAATTTGCTAATCTTGATGGCAATGAAGTATACAGCAGCAACAACGAGAGGTGTGCGTTTGTGGGGTGTAAGTTGAAGTCTATGCCTTTGACCAACTTTTGCCATCTCCATATTCTCTCCGATTCCAAACAGAAGCTTTACAAGCCTTGCCATTATGTTATCAAGAGGTATTTGTGTTTCCCACCTCAGTAGTTTTCGTTTTTGTGCTTAATGCTTTAATGGGTACTCGAGAATTCTTCGGAATTATGGATTGGTGAGGCTCTATGTTTGAGAATTTTGTTCTTTTTTGCTGTGTTCTTTAATGGGTATTTGCTTGGTAAGCAAGCAATTGGTTATGTAAGTGCCAATTCCCAGTTCTTTCTCTTCTTTCTTTTTTAGTTTAGTGACAGTTTATCAAAACAAGAAAGCAAGAAAACGATAGCGATCGGTTTGGGATACTTGCTTTTCCATAGAGATTGCATGCCCATTTTAAAAATTTTCATAGGAATTAGGAATTTTGAAGTGGACTGTGATAGATGAATTACACACGCTTTTTTGTGCGTGTCTGAGTGCATTTGGGTAATTCATAGTGCATGGAAATTTGTGGATTTATCATTATTTTAGTGCTATTTTAGCTCCCCTCCTTTTTCTCAAATTTTGCATAACTACTTGATGTTTTTCAGATTGCATATAGCATTGAAATTATTTAGCTACATAATTATAAACAGATGCCTAGAATTTTATGGTTCTAGTGACATATCATACCCAATAGGCTAATACACTAAAACAAATATGAACCTGGCTACCAGCATATACTCAAGATATGGCCTCTCTTATATAAATTAATGCATTACAATTGTCTTTTAAAGACTTTAGAAAGTTTAGGAATATTAAACGCAGGCCATAAATGATTTGAGTAATCTGGGTGTTTGAATGCGGTACATGCTACATAATGATGTTAACATGCACCACCTAGTGGGTGAATTCTCTCCCACAATCAGAATGTCTGAAAAATAGTTTTAGAAATCATTCAGTTCACATTTGAACATACTTTAAAGTCGTCATTTGCTTCCCCATTTAATTAAAATCTAAGTTAAACCTTCCATGCAGAGTATTTGATTACCAAGATATAAGTGAGCACTAGGATTTTTCTAAACTAGGAGTTGTAGAAGATGTCCTTATTAGTTGAAAAAAGAGTCTAACCATCACATATTAAATTTTATAACTAAGTTTATTATAGGGTAATGCACCATGTGCTGGTTCTGCCAACCTTTTTGGCATTTTCAAGTTTTGAGTGGCAGAGATTGAATTCTCAACTGACTTGTTATTGATTTCCCCCCCTTTTTTTCTCTTTGTCTAGTGCTCAGGCGGGACCGATAACATGTGGGAAGCCCATAATGAGATCCACTGTACCTTCTCTCTGTAGCATCCACTTCCAAAAGGCTCAGAAGAACATCACAAGAGCCTTGAAGAAGGCTGGACTTAATGTTTCCACATCAAGTAAGCTTGCTTCCAATTTCCATGTCATTGTGGCAGAATATGTACGCCAAATTCAGGCCAAACGGAGGACTGCAAAAAGGGCAAATAGAAGTAAGGTAGTGGTTAAGGAAGAAATTGCTGGCTGAGCCTCATGTCTATTTACCCCTGGTGCATGAGTGATTCTAAATGATGGGAAACCTCCGGTGAGAAGTTTATCTGATCAAATTAAGCAACTTATGTTTTGACAGTGTAAAGTTCACCAATATTAAATTAAAGATTTTTCAATTTTTTGTTTGGTTAATATTTTTTCTTAAGCTTGTTATCTTTGTTTAAAAATTTGACTTTATCCTTTTTTTCTTTTCTGTTCCACTGCAACTCTTTTCGATCATGTCCATTTGGTGTCAAGGATTTTGGAAATATTCTAATAAATATAAATGCACAATCTGACTTCATTTGTAAAACAAGGAAGCTATGGATTATAAAATGTCAAAGTAAGTTTCTCAGAAGAAGAATATAAGAAGTGTAGAATTGGATAAAGAATGTAACTATTCATGATATGATTCAGATTGAGAATCTAATAATTTTGCATCTTTAATCTCAAAACTTTGGAAAAAAACGAAAAAGAAAGAGAAAGAATATGAAGTTACCAAATGACACTCTCCCTGGGGCCTAGGTGCCAAAGGCATGCACTTGATTGAGGGCACCTTTCTTGGTTTAGGCAATGTTCTTTGTAAGGTAACATTACTAAGCACCATAAGCATGGAACTCGTGTTTCCTAGAAAACACATTGTTTCAATGCTAAATTGTAATGAATGCTTGGTTTGAAACGGGTGTTAGTTTTGCAGTTACAATTTTGAATAGAAAATTTCTTTTCAAAAGGCTTGGCAGAATGACTGAACTTGTGAATACTTGTTACAAACTAATGAAACCTAAAGAGTGTTCTTTTATCTCAATCTCTCATATACTATTTTATTTTATTTTTAATCAATTTCAATTAATAATTGTTCAAGTTGTGGAAATATACTGTGGATATTGAAACATAGATGCGTTTTAAACTTATGAGATAATGATAAATAGGCAAAAGTTTGTTTGAGATTGGGAAAAAAAGAAAGAAAGAAAGAGAATGTAAAAATCAATAGGTAATAGTTTACATAAAAAACTTTAATTTTGTTGGCACGAGAGATTGGGAACTTCAACACAGACCACAACACCCATATTTTAGCAGCATGTTATCGATAAAAAAAAAAAAAAAAATTTTAGCAGCATGTCACCTTGTAGGATTAGGCTGTTCCAGCACCCCAAGCTTTCTGTTTGATTCCTTTCCTTGTAATTAACCAAGTGAATCTTCATGTAATTAGACCCAAAACTGCAAATTGAAAAGAGGCATGCCTACAAAAAGAGATTGGTATGAGTCTCTTTCTAAATTTGTTCATATCTAGTACCCACAAATTGGCAGAGCAATTTGTTGATGTGATCCTGTATTTCTGGTTGGTGCTTTTCTCATTTCACCCAGATGATACTCTGATATGGGAGACATATTGCAAGAATTGATACAATTCTAGATTAAATCATGACATGGTCCAGTCCTAAAGCCAATGTCCTATTTATTCCTTTGTGTGTGTGGCACATGGAGTCAATAACCTTCTTGTTTGGTGACCTTGCTGTCCTGATTGAGTGATATTAAAAAGGAGTAGTGATTGAGATCTTTTATTGTAAAGACAAGTTGTCTTTGCTTGCCTTTACTTGTGTTCTTTTTTTATGTGTATTTTGGTTTCATCACAGAACCATAGAAATGTTGGAAGTTTATGGAATCTCATTCTTGAATTTATATAACCTGGAACATATGATCTTAAATAGTTGCATTTAAAGTTTAAACTGTAGATATGTATCCTCTGTTCTTTGTCCAGTATCTTTGGTTTCTTAAGCACCAGCACTTCTATAAGCTTCATTTATCAACATGACATAACTGTAACAGAGCGTCAATTTTTGGTATTCTGCTTGACAATTACTGCTATCCATGTTGGACCAGGTTGGCCTATTATCATACCCTGAGCTCTAAACAGAGTTTGATGCCAAATATAATATCAGTTTCTTTTGATTTAGATTCCAAAGGTTTAGTCACTAGTTTCTGCTTTCCACTTACTAGGTCCTGTTAAACTAAACCTTATAAAATCAGTGTGTTTAGGATTGACTAGTAAATTCCAGGGATTCATCTGTCGGAAGAATGTGATTCACAGCGGTAAACTAAATTTATGAGTCTGATATGGTAATATTTACTGACATTTTCTTTTGTATGTTATGCGGACATGTGGGTGCACCATCATACTCAAAAGTTTAACTCTATGGATTAAGATCCAACAATATCATATCAACTCTCACTATTGTCGTTATTACTCAAAATGTGTGACTCAAGCATTTAATCAATCACGCCACTCATATGGGAATCTTCCAACGAATCTGTGTCACTTTTACTCCTTTAGCCTCCCATTTTAGCATAGGCCTTTCTTATCAATCCAAGTGTTACACATCACCACCTTGAGTCCGACACTCACCACCATTAGAGCCTTACTCAACTATTGGTTGAGCTAACATGGGAATCACCAACCCCACTTGCAATTGTCACGTCTACTGCTTGTCAAGTTCAGATTCCACTTGTTATGAAAGCAGAAGTTTTGATTTCAATTTTTGGGATTTAGGTTTGTGAGAATTGATGGTTAACACCAGTGGAAAGTCTCTTTATGTGACATCACATACACATGTTGGCATACCACCGTTTGATACATATATCCAAGGTTATTATTATTTTGGTTTAGACAAGTTGTTGAACTGGTGTGAAGTGGCAGATTGAAATCTAGTCTGTCTGGATACTACTAGTTGTATAAGCATTTATACCTTAACAATTGCATGTTCCATAGAATAACTTTTTCTCCTTGTCCAAATTTGCGTGAGAATAATGATCTACATGTGTACAGCCTGAGTCCTTGTTGCTAATGTGTCACTTCATTCTCCATCAAATTTCCCTGTCACTCTTCTCTTATAAGTCAAATAGAAAATTAAAAATTAAAATATCTAAGATATGTCAGTGTTAATGGCAAGGATCATTATGACAGAAAGCAAGATTTTACTAAGTGTCTGAGTAGATTGTGTTGCAGTATTGCAACTGAATCTGACATTCCAAAATAAATATGTGCTGTATGACCATGCTGAATTTATGAACTGTGTCATGGTTGTCATTTTAAGAGTGTGCTAACTACTTTTAACACTACTTTTTAGAAGTTTTTTAATGAATTCAACAATATGTGAGTAAACATGTTCTGGTAATTATTTCATCTTGGTCATATTTTCCTTCTGTCATTTTGGTATGCTTCCTTGTGGTAATACACTTGCAAAATGATGTGTGCATGTGAAGGACTTATCAATTTCCTTGGCATGTATGTTTATTGTCATTAGCATATTGTTAGATGCGAATGTCTTGCAATATGCTGCTGAAACTTATGAGGAGACACAATGTATTTGCATATAAGGGTAGCTGCACGTGAATTGTGAATTATTAAGTACAAATAAGTATAATTCTTTATGAGTCACATAATCTAATTGCTCCACCTTATGAATTTTAAATTATTTTGATAAACTTTAGGATTTTCTGTATCATAGTCTTGGATTAATGAGTAATTTTTATAATTTAGTCTACATTAGGCTAATTCCTATAGTTATCTTTCGGTTACACTTATATATCAGTATATTTACCTTTGTTTCCTCATTTGCATTATGATAAGTTTTATCTCAATATTTTGACTCTTTCACTAATTAAATAAAGCGATTTTTTTTTTTCACCCCACACGCACACAGAATAATAGATCCTCTGCTCTTTTTCCTTCAATCTCCTATTTGCGCCTGGCCCCCCTACTACACACACACACACACATTGCTGAGAACATATGGTCATTACTTCTATAAATCTTGAATATATGAGTAACTAAGCAGTGCATGATTTATTATTACATTAGATTTGGGGCCAATGGTTCACTGTCTTTTTTCCATGATTCATCACTAAATATATCATGATTATTTGATTCTAGTTATGCCTTGCTTTAAGCATTGCCACATTGAGAGGATATCAACTTATTTCTGAAAAATTGTTATAATAGTGATTAAAGTTGCAGTCTTCAGCACTTTTTTTATTATAAAAGATTTGTAAACTTATGCCATGCAACGTATTCAGTTCTTATCTTAATTTCATATTGTAACCAGTTGCTACTCCAACCAATTGAATCTTTATAATTCAGGAGTTGAACTGCTGGCTTGCAACTGGAACAAAGTTGAAGCGTTCATGTGTTTTTTTGTCAAATAAATGTTCAAAGTTGGGAGGTTTTAGGACATTTGCGGATTCATCAAAGATGCTGCCTGCTTTGCTGGTCAATTCTGTTGGATGTTGAACATTGGGTATCAAGCATTTTAAAACTGTGCTTAAATTCCTCCATCTTGCCTTAGAAAATTAGTTTTGACTTAGTATTGATTGCTATTGAATGTTTGGTATGTTGAGTCGTACGAAATGATGTATATAGCTATTTAATTTGTGAAGGAGGTCTTGTGGGAACTCCCTCTCTCTCTTGTATATATGTGGGTGGCCCTGTGTTGGCAAAATGGAATGATGATGCATCACTAACAGAGCACTCAAGTGGCATTGAGATGGTATGAAAAAAATGAGCTTCACTCAAATGCAATTGGCAGGGAATATTTGGATTTTGTGATCTGTGATAAATAGTGCTAAGGAGGCGCTAAGAACCATTTCAAGATATAGTTTGTTTTCTTGCTCCAAGGGGTAGAAAAATAAGAATTCTATATGTGACTGGCAGTAGAATGTGTCAATTTTAACAGATTTATGTACTTACTCCGTATACTTCAGGATTGTTAGCAATTTAATGTAATGGTCCAAGAGGAGGCCATGTATATTGTAAGCCCAACTACGACTAATCTTAGCACCTTTAAACACCCTATTTGGTGTTCAATTTTAACACAGTTCATTATAGTAAAAATGTAGCTGCTTCGACTTCCTTTGTGGACGTAAGTTGTCAAACCAAATCGTGTAAACCTTGTATTCTCATAATCTCTTGCTTCCATTTAGCATTTTCTTTCAATATTTTATTTTAACATGGTATCAGAGTTGATCAATCTTTGCTCATAGCAAAATTTCATCTATCTACCCAAATACCTATCATTTGAATCGTCAATTCTCAAATCAATTAACAGACCTGAGTTAGGTTGATGTCATCATCCTTATTGGCTCGGGTCAACCCAACCGGTCAATCAAACCGAACATTGACCTGATTGAGTCCGAATATTGAACTTGATCCTGCTTTGAACCACAAATTAGGCCTAGATCCAAGTGAGTGAACCTAATCATATTTTTTAGGCGTAGTTGGAAAACACTTGAACACTTATCTATCCGTCCAAACAAAGGAATCACCCTGTTTTCCTTCTTGAGTTTTCAACCTAACCAAACATATCATAAGAGATCATATAATTCTATTATTAAATAAAGATTGTTCTTTTGGGAAAAGAAAAAAAAAAAAAAAATACTAACCCATGTTTTTTTTTTTTTTTCCTTTCTATAAGAAGGTGGGTAGATAATTTTTTTGATAGAGCTTGGGTTTTTGTTTTTCATTAGGTTTCTTGTTTTTTATTTTTATTTTTTTTATCAATTCACAATTTTAACCTATTTCTTATGTTTTAGAATTAGAGAAGCCCTAAATGGGTCAATAAATTCTAGATGGCAAGCTGTTGTTGATAGATAAAAATTTTTTGTTATTGATGAATAAAAAAATGAAGTTAGTAGTGGGCCCATTTTAAAACCAATAACAACTTTTCACTTACAATTTTTTGTAAAAAGTTGTTTAAACCATTAACAAATCTAAGGTGGCAAACTATTATTGATGGATAAAAAATTGACTGCAAGCTGTTATTGATAGATAAAAAAATTATGTTATTGATGAATAAAAAAATGATGTTATTAGTGAGCCTATTTTAAAACCAACAACAACTTTTCACCTACAATTTGTTGTGAAAAGCTGTTAAAACCATTAACAAATCTAAGGTAACAAGCTGTTATTAATGGATAAAAAAATGATGTCAATGGTAGGCCTAGTTTAAATCCAGTAATAATTTACCACTTATAATTTGTTTTAAAAATATTATAGACATAGTATTACTCTACTTTTGTTGAAACCCAATTCTTAAGATTCTCAAGTTAGGTGTGTGTGTGTATTTATTAGAGTAGACAAAACAAGTTATTTTAAAAGAATTATGTATATAATTTTTTTTTGCAAATCAGAATATTCATATGAAACATATGTGTAAAGCCGTCATTGCTCCTCTTATTGAATGTATCAATAGCTTTTTAATGAGAGATTGTATATATTGATTGTTAAAGAAAATTGTGGGATTGCTTAATAAGTCGAGGGATTGATTTCTAGAAAAAAAAATCATGGAATTTAATCAATCAATATGCAATTAAAATTCAATTTATCATTGAATCTTATGTGCAATTCTGTATATAAATATGGGTTCTATTGTAATATATTATTAAGAAAAGCGAATGAGAAAATGTAACCATTTGGGCACTTGTCTTGTGGATGTAGGCCACAAAGCTAAACCCCATATACTATCATTTGTTTTCATTCATCTCTCTTTTTCTTCACATTATCACAAAATTCTGCATGGTATGAGAGTGGGTTAATTAGGAAATTCTTGAATCGCTTTGTTGGGTTTAGACTGGGGTGTCCATCCACCTATCGGACCCGACTCACCCACCAGAATTGACCCACCTGCAACCAATTTGAGAGCCTCTGCAGTCGATGGTGCATTCCAGATATTAAAAGATAGGTTCCCTTCTCTAAAACCTGACTCAACCCATCTGACCATAAAAGATAGGTTTCCTTCTCTAAAACTTGACTCAACCCATCTGACCATAAAACCTAGAAAAATCCGACTACTTTAAGCATTTTTTAGTGAGTTTTTGTTAGAAATCCATCAGATTCGCCTACATTGAAGTGCCTACATTGGTTTCTATTTAGTTATACACTTATACCTCGTTTGTTAGCTATTTTTCTCTTACTCAAAAAAAAAAAATTGTATTTTTTTTTGATAAGCTAAAAAAAAAAAATCTTTGTAAAACTTTGAAAGGCCGCGGATAAAGATTTGGATTCTATATTTACAAGTTATATATATATATATATATATATATATATTTTAATTATAATTAAAGCACATCTTAAAGAGGATTGTTTGAAAGTATAATTCACTTGTCATATCTTTAAAAACCAAATCAAGATTTCAATTGTTAGAGAAAATCATAGGGTTACTTTCATAAATCAAAGAATTGATTGTCATGAGATTGAAGCAATCAATATTCAATATACAATTTAAATTCAAATTTTCGTTGACCTTTTTTGAGTACTTCCCTTATGAACACCAAAGTAAAAAATTTAGATTACAAGTCAAAAACATATTCTAATAAAGAAATAAGACAGAATAGAATACTCCAAAATGTGGGAAATTATTTAGAAGAGGGAGTGATTGCAAGTGGTCGAATATTAAGAAGATTGAGTTCAAAGAGGAGACAATATCTTTGTAACTTTGCTTTCACTGGAGGACCTATACATGAGATTGTGACAACTACCCTAAGCTTTATAAAACATTGGGCAACAAGAGTGGGTTTTTACTTTTTCAAAATCCTCAACACGCTCGAGCTCTAATTTTACGAAGTCATTGACCCAACGAAATATTTTGTGCAAAATCATTACGTGGGGAAAGAAGAATAGAGATGTAAACACGTTGAACCCTTCATGTACTTACTTTAAAAAATTTTTTATGTTAGATTATTTATTTTATATTATATTTTATTAAAATATTAAATTTTTTTTGATCTATTAATTATTTCTTTTTCTTTGTACATAACATTCATTATCCACTCTAATTATTTATTTTCAAAATACATAAAAAATATAAAATAAAATATAAAATGAATAGTATCAATATAAATTTACACGATTACTGTAACAACCATATATTTTTACACAATTTTAAATAAGTTAATGTAAGTGAATTTTAAATTTAATACGCTAAAATGAGATATTTTCTACTTTGTCTACCAAATTTGGGGAGGGCCAATCCATGATCCATCAGCCAAGGATGGTCAAATTCATCATCTGCCAGAGAAAAATCCATTATTTGAAAAAAATTTTGGACTCACTAATATAACAAGGGTCATACTAACGAGTACCCTTAGGATAATGGTTAATAATTTATTTTAGGAAATTTTTGATACCAATTTTATGATAAATGAAAAAAGCTGTCAAAATATTAATTGTTTTTTTTTAATCTTTTTCCATAAAAACTTTCTTTAAATAGATTGTTAACTATTGCCCAAAGAATATTTGTTAGCATTTCCTATATAGTAAAAGGTCATTGACGAGTACTCTTAGGGCAATGATTAATAATTTATTTTAAAAAATTTTTAATACTACTTTTATAAAAAATGAAAAATACCATCAAAATATTAATTAATATTTTTTTAAAAAATTAAAAAAAAAAATTGTTAACAGGCTTCTAGATGAACGCTGGGTATGTTAGAACTTAGAAAAGGGGATTTGGGAGAAAAGGAAAGAAAAGTGGATTCGGGCCTTTTGCACACAACACGAAGAGGGCAGAGGCAGACAAAACCCAACGTGCGTGTATCATGCTTGAATCCACATATAAGGTTACTGGCGTTCTTTTTCAATGTGCTGTGGACCTGTGGTCGCTGGAGATTATATCTCATTATTTATTTCAAATTTAGTAGAATATTCCTTGACGAGTAACCTTAATTAAACTCAATTTGATAAAGAACACCTTGTAAAGTGATCAATTAAAAAGTTTTTCATTATTATTATTATTAGGGACGGAACCAAGATTTGAACTTGTGGTCAAAGCTTAAAATAATTTTTTTTAATGAAAATAAAAACTAACACCTATTTCATATTCAACAAAATACTATATATAAAATAAGTTTATTATTATTTCCATATTTCATAGTTCTATACAACAAGTAAAAAAAAGGGACTTCTCAGCTAAAAAAAAAAAAAAAAATTTAAGACCAAAATAATCACAAATAGACAAGCACAAGTTTTCTTTATATATATATATATATATATATATATTACTAATATTAGCCACATCACACAAACTGATAAAGACAAAGTTCACAAGTTCATATATATATATATATATATATTTCTAATATTAGCCACATTACACAAAGTAATAAAAACAAAATTTTTGATAAAACCAAAACGATCAGACCAAAGACTTGGTCAATTGGTCACACAAAAAAGTCACTTATAACTTACTATTTTCCAAAGACTAGTCTTCACAGTTAATAGTGCTTATAAATGACAAAACAGTGACCATCAAAGACTACTCTCACAAATTCACTATCACAATTTAGTACTCACATCCTACTGTCTCGGTCCCACTTTATTTCTTTATAGATAAAACCAAAAAAAAAAAAAAAAAAATGAGTTACAAAAACTGAAAGTCTGAAACCAGTCCACACAATCACAAAAAACCACAAACAATTACACAGTAGTCAACACAAAGCCACAAACACAAACTAGTCTACAGTCCACACATGACACAACACACCAATCTATAAAATAAAAAGCCACAATTCACAGATACAATAGTCAACACAGTTCACAAAAAAATGCAGAAGGCAGAGGGCTAACTAGCTAAGGTAGAGCAATATAGCAAAGACAAAAAAACAAAAATATGAACTTGAGAAAGGAGAGAAATTTCTTAGATTTACTGTGTTTGACTGTGATCAAGGATCTGAGGAGAAGCAGCTGCATTAACAGTTCGGAGGAAAAGAGTAGCAGTAGCATCAGTGATGGAGGAGGCGTTGATGCTTGATGAGGTTGAGTGGAGGAAGAGTGAGGTTAGGGTAAAAATTTGAGAATTGTAATTTAGGTTTTGAGTTTTCAGTCCATATTTGTAGTTTTTAGTCTGTTGGCTATTTTATTTATTTATTTATTTATTTTTGTATGAGAGTTAGTCGGTGATTTTTTCATATTGATTTGTATACCAGGTTTTTATTTATTTATTTATTTATTTTTATTTTGGGGGGGGGGGGGGGCAATGGCCCCCTTGCCTTACTGTAGGTCCGTCCCTGATTATTATTTTCAAACATGAGTATTTTTATTTGTTATGCATATAATTTTATCGATGTTAATCGATGACACTCATTTAAAAACTATATATGCAAGGAATGTGGGAATTGACAGTTGAATTCGAGGACAACTAACCTCCAAGAACAAGGATAGAGAAAATAGAGACAGAGATAGAAAGAAGTAAGAGAGAAAAAGAGTATTCAATTAGCAAAACTATTCAATGAATCTTTACAACCCATTTCCAAGTCTAACACACTCAGCCACTCACTTAATGCTAGCTATGTAACTACCTTGACAACTAATCATTCTAATTAACTCTTACATTAGCTAATACACAAGCTAACATACATCTGCCACATCACCATTACAATAATACACGTGTTACTACCCTACAATACAGGTATACAATGCTAACTAACCAATACACTCACTATATGCAACATAGTCCTACACACACCCAAGCTGCGCTGGAAGCACACTCTTCATTAGCTGAGCATGCATGATGCATCAGCAACCTATGCCCCCCCCCCCTCCCCCCCACATCATCAGCCTAGGCACTCTATAGCACCACCCCATGTAGAACCACACGCACTGGCCATCAGTCCCACACGCACACCTAGTTGGATTCCTGACAATGCCCCCTCCTTCAAAACACCTTGCCCACAAGGTGTGAAAACTTCTGTTGCAATTCAAACTAACTCTCCTAGGTAGCATCATCCTTGCTCTCATCTTGCCACTGCACAAGCACTTGAGTGATGAGTTTTCTCTCCAACTGATGAGTTCTGGTATCTAGAACAGCTACAGGCTCAGGGGTAAGGATCTAATCTGTAGACACAGCAGGTAAGGTAGGTCTAGGAATCACATGAGCACCCAATTTAGCCTTGAGATTTGAAACATGAAAAACAGGATGAATTTGGGACCCTTCAAGTAAATCAAGCTTGTAAGAGACCTAGCCCACCTTCTGCACAATATGGAAAGACCCATAAAAACGAGAAGCGAGCTTCCCAAACTATTTGGACTGCATTGAGAATTGCTTGTATGTTTGAAGCTTGAGATAAACCCAATCCCCCACCTCAAAGAACCTATCCACCCTCTTTTTGTTAGCAAACCACTTCATTCTCCCTTGAGTCACATTTAAATTATGTTTTGGTAAGGAAAAGAGTTGCTGCTTGTTAGGAAATTTAGACCCTGGTTGATAGAATTAACAATTTTAAATCCAAGTTGTTAATTAGATTTATAATGAATAAACTTGTTAAAACAAACAAACATCAATATCATGTCAAAATCATGGAGCGGAAAAATAAATAAGACAAGATATAATAACCCAGGAAAACCAATGAAACAAACTAGTTTCACAGTAAAAAACCTGGGAGGAAACCTTCCCGAAAAGCAGTCCACTATAGTAAAGAGAAGTTTTAGATCTAGTACAAAACCTTTATCCCTAGACTTTACAATCCCCGTAGATGAACTCACAGCAGAAACCTTCTACTGCTTCAAAACCTCTGAACTCTTCAATTTTTAAATCCAAGTTGTTAATTAGATTTATAATGAATAAACTTGTTAAAACAAACAAACATCAATATCATGTCAAAATCATGGAGCGGAAAAATAAATAAGACAAGATATAATAACCCAGGAAAACCAATGAAACAAACTAGTTTCACAGTAAAAAACCTGGGAGGAAACCTTCCCGAAAAGCAGTCCACTATAGTAAAGAGAAGTTTTAGATCTAGTACAAAACCTTTATCCCTAGACTTTACAATTCCCGTAGATGAACTCACAGCAGAAACCTTCTACTGCTTCAGAACCTCTGAACTCTTCAATTTATGAACACCACCCTTTGATGCATGAATCCTAGTACGTGACTAACCAATTGTGTGGATCTCAGTATGCAACTTCAATCACCAACTAGAAGAAGATGTTAGCTGCAAAGTTCTTCACTTCATCAACAATGAAGATCAAGAAGCACTTGGTTACAAAACCCTAAGGCGCAAAGACGCAATAACTTCTTTCAGAGAGAATAAGGCATCAATCACCTTTTGCATATGTTTTCCTTGTATTCTCTTATGTGATAGCCTCCAAAATAAGTCTTATATAGGTCTAGGGTTGTGAGAAAAGAAACTCTACACAAATACATAAGCCTGGCCCAAAAATCAGATCTGAAAATCTGAATTCTCCTAACCTCAATCGATCGGGAGGTGTCGAGCTTTAAACTTTGACAGATACAGCTATCGAGGAGCTGTCGAGGAGACAGAAGCTTTTTCAATCGATCCACCAGCTATCTAGAGGTGTCGAGATTGTGATAACAATCAACTGAAGAACTCGATAGATAGCTTAACTGTCGAGAGGTGTCGAGAAGCTGTCGAGATATTTGTCCACAGGTATCGAGCTATCTATCTAGTTTTAATGAACAACTTTTCTTCACTTGTTTCTTGGTCCAATCTTCATGGCTTTAATACTAGACTTGAGCAACATGTTTCTTGAAGTATTAAACACATCCTAGATATACCCAATTACAAGTAAAGTGCGTGTTGTCAAAGGATTAGCCAATTACACAAAATATGTCCTTACCACTGCCTATCCTGCAAATAAGAATCAATAGCTGCAACCCTTGTCACACCTAGTACATACTCCACAACCTTAGGAGAAGGATAGCCATAAAGTGCCTCAAATGGAAAGTGCTTAATAAAGGTGGGGAAGTTAGTATTGAACCAAAACTCAGCTAAGGATAGCCAATCCACCCAAGAGTGAGGTCTATCAGCAGCAAAGGCACTTAGGTAGTGCTCCAGACTCTTGTTTACCACTTTAGTCTGCCCATCAGATTGGGGATGATATGAAGAAGACATAGCCAAGTTGGTACTTTGTAGTTTCATCAATTCTGACCAGAATTTGGAAGTGAACATTGGGTCCCTATCACTCATAATTGTAGAGGGCATACCATGTAACTTGAAGACATACTGCATGAACAAATGAACAACCTTAGCAGCAGTGTAAGGGTGAGCCAATGGGATGAAATGCACATACTTGGTGAACCTGTCCACCACCACAAAATCCACTGACTTCTGTTGAGACTTAGGCAACCCTTCCACAAAATCCATGCTAATGTCTGGCCAAGGCCTATTAAGGATAGCCAAGGGTTGCAACAAACCAGCAGGTAGTCTCACTCTTCAACGTTTGGCAAGCATCACATTCCCTCACAAATTGTTTTAAGTCTCTCACCATACCAGTCCAATAAAAATCTTTCTTAAGCCTTTGAAAAGACTTCAAATAGCTAGAATGACCCCCTAAAGGGCTAGCATGTACCTGTTGCAACACTTTGGCCTTCAAATCCTAAGCTGAACTACCCAAAAATAGCCTTCCCCTGTAAAACAACAAGTCATTACAAAAAGTAAACCCAGTTGGAATGTCACTGCCTGACTGAATAGCAAGAATTATTTTCTGAATTGCAGCATTAGAGTTATGAGTTATCTTGAGTTCATCCAACCAAGTGGGAGTGGGAAAGAAATAATACAAAGGGTTCCCCACCTTAACACCCTCAACAGCCTCCCTTCTTGAAAGTGCATCAGCTACCAAATTTTCTTTCCCATGTTTATATTCCACCAAAAATGTATAGCCAAGGAACTTAGTTATCCATTTTAGCTGAGCAGGGTTCCAATCTTCTATTCAAGCAAGTACTTAAGGCTTTGATGGTCTATTTTAATCACAAAGGGCCTGCCAAGGAGATAGGGTCTCCATTTCTTCACTGCCACTACTAGAGCCAGCAATTCCTTCTCATAAGTTGAAAGGGCAAGGCTTTTACCCTTCAAGGCTTGGCTGTGGTAAGAAATTGGTCTCTGGTTTTGCATTAGGACAGCTCCAACACCTACATCGGATGCATCACACTTCACCACAAAGGACTTAGAGAAGTCAGGTAAAGCCAAAACAGGAGGATTTGACATTGCATCCTTAAGAAGTTGGAAAGCGTGAGAAGCTTCAGAGTTCCAAATAAAGGAATCCTTCCTCAACAAGGCTATTAGAGGGGCAGCAATTTGACCATACCTCTTGACAGACTTCCTGTAGTAGCCTGTCAACCCCAAAAATCCCCTTAAGGCCTTCACATCTTTGGGAATTGGCCACTGCTACATAGCAGCAGTCTTCCTTGGGTTTGTTTTGACCTCATCACCAGATATAAGGTGTCCTAAATACTCCACTTCTTTACAAGCAAACACACACTTTGATTGTTTAGCATACAATTGGTGTTTCACCAAAACTTCCAACACCAATTGAAGATGATGCACATGATCACTCAAGTTCTTGCTATAAACAAGGATGTCATCAAAAAATACCAAAACAAATCTCCTTAAGTAAGGCTTAAAAATGGAATTCATGAGGGATTGGAAGGTGGAAGGTGCATTGGATAAGCCAAATGGCATTACCAAAAACTCATAGTGACCTTTAAGAGTCCTAAAGGCAGTTTTAGAAATATCTTCAACCCTTATTTTGATTTGATGGTACCCAGACCTTAAATCCAATTTAGAAAATATAGTTGCACCAAACAACTCATCCAATAGCTGACAGGTATAGGGTATTTATCCTTAATAGTTTCTTGATTTAAGGCCTTATAATCAATGCACATTCTCCATGAACCATCAGCCTTCCTAACTAAAAGGACTGGTGAAGCAAAAAGGCTGCTACTGTTTCTAATTAAACTAGTAGACAGTAAATCCTTAACAATCTTCTCAATTTCAATTTTTTTGGTAATAAGGATACCTGTAAGGCCTCTGGTAGATAGCTTGAGCTCCTTTCTTCAAATTGATTTGGTGCTCGTGATCCCTTAAGGGTGGCAACCCCTTTGGTGTAGCAAAAACTAATTTGAACTCATCCAACAAGGTAGCCACTTCTTCAGGTAATTGATTTGTACCTTCTGCAGTTGACAATTGAGGCTGGAAGGTAATGTGAAGAACCAACCCCTTCTTAACTGATTGCTTCAAGAAAGTATCCCCATCTTTCAATTGAGATCTTGTACTCCTCAACCCTTGTAGCAGCACTTGCCTGTGGTTATAACCAAAACTCATTGTGAGCAGCTTGAAATCCCACTGAATTACACCTAAAGTGCCCAACCATTGAATCCCTAAAACCAAATCACACCCCCCCCCCCCCCAATTGGCAACACATGCAAATGCACCAAAAACTCATGCCCCTGCAACCAGATTGACAATTTCTCACAAACACCTTGAGGCTTGAACAAATCACCATTGGCAACCTTGACCTCCAAGACTTGAGAAGTATCAACATTAATGTGCAAATGTGACACCAATACAACATCAATGAAGTTGTGGGTACTACTAGAATCAATGAGAATGACAAAGGACTTATGCTTAATCCTTCCCATGACTCTTGTAGTGCCTGAAGTAGGAGTGCCACTCAATGCATAAAGAGTGATCTCAGCACCCTCTTGATCCTGCCCAATCTGGTCTACCCCACCATTCTCCTCCAATTCAGTGATATGCACCCTTGAATTGATGTTTTCTTGAGCTGATTCCACATAATCCAAAAGAAATAACATTGCATTCTTGCACTTGTGGCCAGGACCCCATTTCTCATCACAATTATGGCATAAACCCTTCTTTTTCCTCTCCTCCATTTGAACAGGAGAAATTCTTTTAATTGGCAGCCTAGCTTTAGACTCCAAAAAAGTAGTTTTAGGTGGAGCACTCAAAATAGAAGGCTTTCCCTGATCCAACTTAGCACTCTTCTTACAACTCCAATTATATTCCTCTTGTATTTTGCCAAACCAAAAGCCTCATTCAATGATTTGGGGTTGAGCATCCTCATTGGCAGCCTTATTTCATCTCTTAATCCACTAAGGAAACAACTCAGTTTATGAGTAGCAGATAAGTCTTTAATACTATTGGACAAAACCTCAAATTGAGCCTTATACAAGGCCACTGAAGTAATCTGTCTTAGCCTAGTGAGAGTTTCCATAGGATCATCATAGGCTGTTACACCAAATCTGATGTGCAAAGCTTAAATCAATGACTCCCAATCAATAAAAAGACTAGCTTCTTCACTATCTTGAAACCATATAAAAGCCTCACCCTCCATGTGAAATGAAGCAAGCATCAACTTCTCTGTAATTTGGGTGCTGTAATACTTGAAATATTGGTTGGCTTTGTAAACCCAACTAGCAGGATCTTCCCCATAAAACTTTGGAAATTCCAATCTCACAGGGTAAGATAGAGCTAAAGATGATGGATTGGTATGGCTGGTTTCACCATTTGTTAGGGATGGAGGCAATAATTCTTGATCAGAATCACCACACCTTTGTACCAGAATTGCTAATTGTTGATTCATTTCATTCAGAGTTCGTGTGTGCACTTCTTGAATTGTTCGCATTTCTTGAATTTCTTTAGCATAATGATCAGATGCAGTCTTGAGTGAAGCAATGGCTTCTTGAGTAGCAGCAGTGCTTGATCGTGTTTCTGCCATGGTCGAGGATAGCCAAGCTCTGATACAAATGCAAGGAATGTGGGAATTGACAGTTGAATTCGAGGACAACTAACCTCCAAGAACAGGGATAGAGAAAACAGAGATAGAGATAGAGAGAAGTAACAGAGAAAAAGAGTATTCAATTAGCAAAACTGTTCAATGAATCTTTACAACCCATTCCCAAGTCTAATACCCTCAGCCACTCACTCAATGCTAGCTGTGTAACTACCTTGACAGCTAATCATTCTAATTAACTCTTACATCAGCTAACACATAAGCTAACATAATCTGCCATATCACCATTACAGTAACACACGTGTCACTACCCTACAATACAGGTATACACTGCTAACTAATCAATTCACTCACTATATAAAACATAGTCCTACACACACCCAAGTTGCACTGGAAGCACACCTTTCATTAGTTGAGCATGCATGCTGCATTAGCAACCCACGCCCCCCCCCCCCCCAACATCATTAGCCTAGGTACAATTTGTAGCACCACCCCATGTAGCACCACAAACACTGGCCATCAGTCCCACACACACACCTACAGTTGGATTCCTAACAATGCCCCCTCCTTCAAAACACCTTGCCCACAAGGTGTGGAAACTTTTGTTGTAATTCAAACAAACTCTCCCAGGTAGCATCATCCTTGCTCTCATCTTGCCACTACCCAAGCACC
This sequence comes from Quercus lobata, assembly GCF_001633185.2. Lineage (NCBI taxonomy): Eukaryota > Viridiplantae > Streptophyta > Magnoliopsida > Fagales > Fagaceae > Quercus > Quercus lobata. The sequence goes on from NC_044913.1 coordinate 47,487,408, forward strand.
TGATGTGATGAGTCTGCTCCTCAACTGATGAGTTCTGGTATCCAGAATAACCACAGGCTCAGGGGCAAGGATCTGATTTGCAGACACAACAGGTAAGGCAGGTCTAGGAATCACATGAGCACCCAATTTAGCCTTGAGATTTGAAACATGAAACATAGGATTAATTTGGGACCCCTTCGGTAAATCAAGCTTTAATGAGATTTTTTTGTTCTCTTTCTGAGGCTTAATCCATCACCCTCGGGCCCTGAGGAAAATTTTTGGCCCATATTTATCTCATTATGAATCCTTTATGCAGGAGTGAAATATCATTATTTTTAGATTAGGATTTGGTGTGTTGTTTTGAGTGAGAAAAAACTATACTGTCGCATCTTGTATTTTTTTCTATGAATAGTGAAATCATTGTAATTCCATGGATGTAGGCAAATTACCAATCCACGTAAATATTGTCTTGTGATATATATATATACACACAAAGGTGGTCAATATCATATCGGTACCAGCTATATCGGCCGGTATGTACCGTACATGTACGTATACTGGTATTGAAACGCCAACGTTTTGTACTGGTTTAAATATCAGCAGTATCGGTTATATCGGCCGATCTCAAGCAATACTGGCCGGTATCAGGCATACCGACTTGTACAAAAAAAAACTTTATTTTTTTAATGGTTTTGTAATTTTTGAATTTTTGTAAGGGTAGAATGGAAATTTATTTGCATTAAGTTATTAGTATTATTTGTTTTCTTAGTATGCAATGAACAATTAAGCTTTCTATTTTTTATATATATATATTTTTTTTTCATTGATGCTAAAGTCTAAAACCATGAATAATTTGTTCTGAATTATGGTAATGTTTTAAGGTAAACTTTTATATTTATTATAATATATATATATATATATATATATATAAATAATAACGGTAAACCTGAAACGGTATACCGGTATTGATCGGTACTGAAATATATCGTTTCACTGGCCAAACTGTTACAACTTTTGATACGAGATTGATTACCTTGATACGCACACACACACACACCCTAATGTATCTAATTAGACATCTAAGGTTTATATATAAATCTTGGATGTCATAGATAAATTAGGATGTGTCAATTAGTTGAACGATAAGGCTCTTGATTTTTAGTTCAAATCCACCTTCCCGTTGTAAACAGAAAAGAAAAGAAAATAAAAAAAGTGTTTTCAAAATTGTATTTTGGAGTCCAACGAAATCATAAAATCATGAAAGCAGTACACATATTGTTTGATTCCGACATAATGATATTGACAATGTGTTGATGCCACGCAATTCAAATTTGTAGGCTATGACTATGACCACACAACATCAAGAACCAAATATATATGAATATCGAAATCGAAATGGAGCCATATTGTCTAAGAGTTAAACTCGCACTAAATCAAAAACAAATTAAATATCAAAGTTAAACAGATATTGTTGACTAAACTTGCACTAAGGGTCCGTTTGGATACAACTTATTTAACTGAAAACTGAAAATATTGTAGCAAAATAATTTTTAAATATGCGAATAGTGCTGTGGGACCCATTTTTAATATTTTTTTTCCTGAATAAAGTGGTTGTAAGTTCCGTGAACAGTGTGTGAACAGTACTTGAATAGTGCTCTATGTCTCCTGAAACAGTGAAACACGTGCATCAAAAAAAAGAAAAAGAAAAAAAAGGAAATGTGCAAATGTGAAACACGCAGACGCAGACGTTGAATCCAAACATATACTAAATCAATAACAAATCAAATGCCAAAGTAAAACCGATATTGTTGATGGTTTTTCGAATCAAATAGTAATCAATATATCACATATATCAATCACGGTACACAAAGACATTATATGAAAACTACTTAGAAAAATGTCAATGGCTGGTTTTGTCATCCAATTTTAGGGTCTGTTTGGATCCACTTATTTTACTGAAATTGAAAACTTTTTACTAAAAGTACCGTAGATAAAGGTAAAAAGTTAGCTGAAATAGTATAATGTGACCCATAAATAGTACCAAAAGTGTAGTGAAACTCATGAATAGTAGTAAAAATAAGCTGAATAGTAAAATAAGTTGACAAAATTAATCATGCCAAATGAACATTTAATATAAAAATTAACTGAATATACTATCCCATTTAAAGAAGGTGGATTCATTCTTGAGCATATACATATTTTACACACTATGCATAGAACCCAATGTGTCTGCATATAGCTTTTAAATAAGCATCATCGACTAACATCATTAAGGTTATGTGCATATATAGTAATTGTCCATTTAGGAATAACTTATTTAGTTTTTTACTGAAAATATTTTTGCTGAAAGTGTGCTTAAGTATATTTATATCTTGAAATATTTGAAAAAGTGAGGTTTTAAAAAGCTGTATATAAAAGTTAAAAAAGCTAACAATTGAGTTTACTAATACCAAACAATCAATTAAATATACACAAACCTCTCATATTTTTTTATAAAGAAAATAGAAAAATTGTGATAGAAAAACATTTTTATTGACAATGATCACTATATCACATGCCACATTTAAATAATGAAAATACCCATAAATCAAATGAAAATGAAATTTATTGTGTGAAAATTCTAGAACAATTAAAATTTATTAGTTAAATTCAAATATTTATATGTTTCTGTACTCTAAATATGGGAAAGTTTAATCAAATATGATTTTTTTTTTATCTTAAAAAAAAATTCTTTCTCTTTTATTTTGTATATAAATATAAAATCTGATAAAATATAATGTGGTAAGATTCTCCTTAAGGATTTAAATATAAAATAAAATTTAAATTCAATTGAAAAATAAAAATATATTTTATTTTAGAATATTGATGTGTAAAATTGTGTAGCCTCAAAAACTTATGTAAAATATATTATGAAGTTAAATAAAAGCCAAACTTCTTCAATTCTATATATATTAGAGAATCTCAAAAAAAAAAAAAAAAAAAATAGAGATTATAAATAGATAAGATTAGAGAGTTTTTTTTTGATTAAGCATGTCTAATAAGTTGGAGCCGTCAACTTTTCACTTCCACTATTCTCTACATTCAGACTGTAGTCATAGCACTTCTAATATCTTTCTTATGCTATGGTCAAAGTCTTCATAAATATTTTAATATCAAATATTTCCACACTTCAGGGGCGGCTCCAGTTTGAGCCTAGGGGGTTCAGATGAACCCCCAGTACTGAAACCAATATATATTTATATTTATACTCTCTTTTTTGGTTTTGACCCTTAGAATAAAATTTTGAACACCTTGATCCTATATTTTTTTTAAGCCTAGTTGAAAAAAAGTTTGAATATAATTCTTTTAACAATATCTTGGTCTTTTTAAACACACACACACACACAAAACCAATCGCAAACTAATTTTATATAAAATTTGGAAAAAAAAATAATAAGCCTAACAACAAAAGTAAAAATTTGTTAATCTTAAACCTTAGAAAAAATTCACTTAGATCTTAAAAAAATTGAAATAAATCAATAAAATGGGAGATCAATTGATGAATGATTGCTTGGCTGTATATATTGAAAGAGATATAGTTTGTAGGATTAATAATGAAGATATCATGCAACAAATTCAAAATATGAAATATCGTAAAAAACAATTGTAAAACTTTATGTATTTCAGTTTTTTTTTTTGGTGATGTTGATATATTCAAGTTATCTTTTATTTAAAATTTTGTATAATTTATGTTTCTTATTGACCCCCTTAAAAATAATCCTACAGTCACCACTGCCACACTTGGTAAATTATCACAGCTTCTCTATGTACTAGACTGTGAGTAGTGAATAAAAAAAATGATGAGTTTACATAATGGTAACAAATAGCTAATCGCAGTCTATCCAGTAAGATAATTGTAGTAAAATATATGTGAAAGTGTGGAACTAGGATTATTTCACAGTCACGCACACGATTAACTGATGACAAGGAATAAGGATGCCTAGTTGCCTATATATATGGTTGCTTTCTTTGCTTCCAGCTGCTAAATCCTTCAATTCTCAAATATCTATGTCTGAAGTTCTCTTGCTACATATTTATATATAGCACAAGGCAGTAAAGCGCGATAGCCACCATGTCTTCACAGCCGCATCAATCTGAAGTAATGGCTGCAGCGTCGAGAAAGGGTAGCAAACCCATTAGAGGTAGCATCAAGCGCCAAATATGTGCGTCTTTCATCAAGAAAATGAAGAGTATTCTTCTTTGTCACAAACGCAGCAATCACAACTAGCTCATTTTCCTCTTCCTCGTTCACGTACGCTGTTCCATATACGTGCTCACATGCACATCTTCTTCTTAGCTGGCGACTTGTCTTACTCTTTCACCCACACACATATGGGGGAAGGCTATGCATGCACTAGGTGAGAAGTTTTGTACGAGAGTTTTGTTTGTTTGTTTTTAGGAGAGTCGAATGTGTGGTGGACGGAGAAATAATATATGAGCAATCATGATATGTGTTTATTCGTAAGATTATCTAGTAAGAGCATTCACATCAGCTCGTTTAAAAGATTCTATCTATTTTACACTAAAAACCTACTTTTTCTATTTTACACTATCATTTTTACAAAACACCCACATCAGTTCATCTATTATACACTATCTTTTATATAAATAATATTTTTATATTCTTTTTTTAATATTATTTTACACATCCATTATCCTATTCTTCTTTTTTCTTTTTCCTTCTCTACCATTTCCTCTTTCTTTTCTTCCTCTTTCTCTCACGGTCAAAACCCAGAAGCACCATCAGTCCATCACAAGCACTCCATCAACACCACAACCATCACAAGCACCACAATGCCTCTCCAATCTAGAAGCACCGATCAAAACCCACATCACCGATCAACCATCAAAACCCACATCACCGATCACCGATCAAAACCCACATCACCGATCAAACCCACATCACCGATCAACCATCACAAGCACCACAATGCCTCTCCAATCTAGAAGCATCGATCAAAACCCACATCACCGATCAAACCCACATTACCGATCAACCATCAAAACCCACATCACCGATCACCGATCAAAACCCACATCACCCCCAGAACCAAAAAAAAAAAAAAACAATGAGAATCTTATACCTGTGCTCTTCTTCAGTCGACGGGACACCTCTCCTCCTTTGTGTCTCTTTAGACTTGGACCCAAAATCCACAGCACCCTTAGAATACTCGGAGCCTTGACCCACCGAGTCAAACTCATCCTCGTTCTCCACCGAGTCAGAACGAGGCACCCTCTGTGATGATTCGTCTGTGTGTTTGTGTTTGTGATTGTGTGTGGGTTTGTTTGTGATTGTGTATTTGAGGAATGAGGAGAGAAGTTAGTTTCTTTTGCACAGAGAAGAGAGAGAGAAAAAGGGCGCAAAACAAGAAATTAATAAAATATGGTATAAACGAGCTACAGTGCCTGTGTAAATTTACACGGGTACTGTAGCTCGTCCAAAATTATACAGGAGTTTAGATGATTTTACAAAGACTGATGTAGTGTATTTTTTGCTTCAAAATGTGTAAAAATGGTCCAAATGTGTATTTCACACATTTATACACAATTATACAAGAGTTGATGTGAATGCTCTAAGGTGTGTATTTTTCATAGTCTCAAAAATATGAGATTAGCCAAACTTGTTACTGAATTTGCAACAGTTTTTATGTATTTTGAACCGAGATGAAATATCAAACTTTGATGTGCCAACAAAAGCCAGGAGAATAAACTACGGTACGGTTTTTGTAAGAGCAATCAACCTTCTCTCATTTGCTTGTGTATGAGACGATGTATGCAAAAGATTTTTGGAGATCTAGATTAGTTTATATTTATTTATTTATTAAATAATTTAATTTTTATAATAGGGATAGGCAGCAATCGAATCCTAATTCTCTTCAAAATGAAGATAAGATAATAAAACTAAACCACAAAACTCTTGGTGTAACGCATTAGTAACCATTTTTTTTTTGTGTGTGGGGCAAAATGATGTGGTTGAAACTAGCTCGATATCATTTAGGGAAAAACAATCCCATAAAATTGAATGTCAAAGTGAAGATTTCAATTAGGGACATAAACTTTAACGTAACTAGTTATTAAAATGTGTGATAAATGGAAATATTTTTAATAATGTTACAATTTTAGTAAATCAAATGCTTTTATATGAGTTTAGTGAGAAAATGAATATCACTACTAATAGTGCTTTCATAAGAATATATTAGAGGTTGAATACAATAATTTAATCAGTATCGAAAGAGTTTATACAATTCATTATTGTTGACACTCCGCATTTAACCTGATCTTGAGGGTAATAGGGTAATTCACACCCCAAGGGTATCATCATAATTTTGACCGTTGAATTTAAATCAATTTATATAAATTAAATCTTGAAGTTTTAATAATCAAAATGATAGGTCACAAATCTCAATTAGGCCATTAGATTGAAAAATATCACAAAATCAACTGTTAATGGCTAAGATGCATTCACATGATGGAGTCCAACCACTAATGATTATGAAAAATTAATTTAGATTTGTCCCATAAGAATTCAATTCATAATCAATAACATACTTGATTAATCCGATTGTTAAGCATTAATGAGCCCTTAAATTTTGGTGAAATTACTTTGTTTAAAGGAGCTGATGAAAGCCTATTAATTTTGGAATTTAGTTGCCTTAAGCCAATTCATGCTAAAATAAAGTTAATTAGGGGTCTATTAATTTTAATTGTGTTGAAACTCATTTCCAAGAAATGACATTTTCTCACTCTCTAAAATATCTCTTAAACCACTAAATTTTTTTTTTGAATGAGTTATTTTATTTTATTATTAATAAGTAGGCTTCAATTAGAGCACAAGAACATACCATTTTCAATAAATTATTGGGAATGATTTTTTGAAATTGGCCTTATTGTCTGTTATGGGAAGCTTCAAGAAGAACTAAGCTTCACTTGCTCTTTGCTCTAAATTTGCTTTGAAATCAAGTCACCAAGCCCCCACACATGTCAACTCTTAATTAATCACAACACACCACCCCCACCCCCCCCCCCCCCCCCCCCCGGGGGGCCGCCCCCAAAAAAACTATGAAATGAGGAGAAATTCTCATTCCAAAGAACCACACTCCTAGAGGAAGTAAAAGAGAAAGCCTCATTTAGTAAATTTGGTTTCCTAGTTGTGAATTAATGGAAGAAAAATTTGATCTTCCTATTCTCGGATTGCAACTCAGTAATTGTTGCCCCACTCTTCAAATGTTCTAAAGGAGTACCCACTAGTTCTCTCTTAGGGTTTTAGAGGAAAGAAAGATATCCTATGGATTGTCTTTGACGACAAGAGACTTTATTAAATGAGCTAACTAGAACACATAATATTATTTATTTCTTAAACCTTAAATAAACCTAAGATATATGCTTCAATAACAAGAAAAACTACATAGGGTGACAAACTTCCATGAATTCAAAAATTACCCTTAAATTTAGCTAAAATTTTCTCTCTCTCTCTCTCTCTCTCTCTCTCACACACACACACACACACACACACACATATATATATATATATATATATATTATACATTGACCCCTTTATTCCTGAAATTATATTTTTGGTTTAAACAATGAGATAGACTAGATACATTAAAAACCTACCATGGAATGAACTCTATGCATTGCATAGTCTAGCTTGATGGAGGAAAGAGAGACTCATCATGCTTGATATAAATAAACTACACGCACATTTAGGGAGAAGAGAGGTCCAAGACTTCATTGATAGATGAACATGACTGCTCACTATTCTAATTATCATTCTCATTCTCCTCTAATGATCTCCCCATTGTTTCCCGTGTGGAAAAGGTTGTTACCAACAATCCCATAATACAAACTACACCCAAAATCACCAAAGAGGCTGTCATTCCAATTGCTTTGGGGTAACCTTCCTCTTTATGGTCATGCGAAGCCCACAAAAATCCAACAGATCCAATAATTGCCCCCACCTTCCCAACAGCACCAGAAATGCCATGACATGTTGTTCTAAATCTAGTTGGAAAAAGTTCTGCAGGTACAATAAAAGTGGTAGTGTTTGGACCAAAATTGGAGAAGAAGAATGTGAGCCCATAGAGGATCTTTTGTCCAATGCTTCTACACCTATATCACAAATTCCCTTAAAAAACCTCCTGTTGCCATATCCTTACCCACAACCAAAGTCATCTCATCAAACATCTCAATTTTTTTGTTTAGAAATTGTGAATGACTGGGATGTAAGGAAAAGAAATAATTTATAAAAAAAAGGAAAAGAGTCAAAAACTAATATGAGAGTAATAAGAATAATGAAAGGATTTAAACTTTAAAATGATACAACCTAAAAAGTTTCTACCTATAAAATAAAGAAAATAAAATTTTCTTACCGCAACTTCTTTGTCATACATTGTCCTATCACAAGTGATCATTTTCAAATCATCATTCCATCCAAACCCGCTTTTATTATTATGAAGTAATGCAATTGTATTCCAATTGGTTTTGAGTGTTTTAAAGCGATGTTCCACTTGCTTTGGGGTACATTCAGTCATAAATTTTTCAGTAATTGGTTTAACTACTTTAGCATATGATGCATGTTTAAATATGTTGGAATACTTATTTCCATGAAGAGCCTCATTTGCAAGTATCTCAAGTAATAAATTCTGTATTGGTTGTTACCACTTGAGTTGGTCTTGGTGTCCTTGACCTTTTGAGTATCCTTTTTATTTCACATTACAATTCTATTACAATGATATTCACAAGAGAAATGATATAAAATGAAAGAAGAATATAAATAATATTCAATACAAAATATGAATTTGGGTTGTCCATGACAAACAAAAATAATTATAACATAGAAGTCTTGAAAATATGAAACCAAAAAAATCCATTAGTCCATGACAAACAAAAATAATTATAATATAGAAGTCTTGAAAATATGAAACCAAAAAAAAAAAAAAAAAAAAAAAATCCTATTTTCTTGTTTTATTTCCTACCTTTCTAGTATTTCTTTCCCTCTTTAGGATGTAGTCTTTGACCTGGATTGGAGGCAGGCCATGAAATTGGGAGATGGTTGCTTTACATCAAAGTGGAAGTTCAGATTTTGTTCCCTTGCAACATAGGAAACATATCGTTGGTTGTAAATGGTATGAATTTCCAAAAACTCGCACAAATCGGGGGCACCCACTAGACCTGACAAGATTCAACCAGTTTTGATGGCTTTGGTGGTCAGCAGTGGGTTAAATGCTTCAAAACTTGATTTGGTCTTGTTGAGTGTTGGGTTTTCCACACGAGAATCCAACACACCCTACTCATCTGACCTAATTTCATAGAATTACCCATTTTTGTTGTTGCCCAACAAATTGTTGTCTTAACCAGTTTGATTGCCATCCCTGGAGTTCCAAATGGTCGAGCTGCCATTTCTGCTGGGTTGGTAGCGGGTTTCTTCCTCCCCCACCCAGTGTGGTCAAGACAAGTGACGGGTTGAGCCTTAACCTGTTGACACCCCTTGTAAATGGATATATACTGTTAAGTTCCATCTTGATGATTGACTTAAAGCTTGGTTGGTTTCCAAGGGCTGTAGCCATACTTATGGCATTGATTATTGTGAGACCACCTCTCTTGTGGTCTCTTCTATTCGAGTCCTAATATCACTTGCGGCCAATCTTGGTTGTAACTGACATCAGGTAGATGTTAAAAATGCATTTTTCCATGATGACCTTGAAGATCAATATATGGAGTAACCACCAGAAGGTAAGGCAGCTGTTGGGACATTGAAGCAATGACTAAACCTTGACAGTCCTGAATTACAACACCAATTCCAATCCAGTTTGCTTCTGGGAAGACAGCACCATCAAAATTTATCTTGAATAGGTTTGGGGGTGGTGGACGCACAAGGGGAACTCTCCATAAACTCTTCGTACCTGCTTTTGGAAAGTTGAGCAAGATGGTCTAGATGACAACTCGGCTATGAGGTCCGAGTTTGGTTTCTGTGATTCCAAATCCACGAGACCTGGGTCACGAAAAGATCAACAGTAAGCTTCGAGTAAAAAAGCCTTAACAACAGCTCTTTGAAACTTGTGAAAACTTGGAAATTCTTGAAGTTCCATGAATGATCTTTATCTCACACCACGTCCAACTGAAGGTTGCGCCCACAAGGCATGGATAATATCCTTTGGAGCTGACCCACAACAATTATAGATAGGGTCCGAGATGATGGTCCTACGGGCTAAATTGGATTTTTTGGGAATACCATTCCTGCAAGCTCTCCAAATCAAGTTCTTTATTTTGTTTGGGGTGTTGAGTGTCCACACTTGCTTCCATAAGGCTTTATCTCTCGGACAAGGGGGAGAATCAGTTAAAGGCTCATGGTACTCCCTCAAGAAATGGTAGCCCGTTTTGCTTGTGTATCCCCTAGTTTGAGTAAGAGGCCAGAATAGAGAGTCTTCTGCTGCTTGCCTTCCAAGTGGAATGTTCTTAATAGTTAATAGCAGCAGCATCCAGTGGAGTAAAAAGGGAGTCAACTAGATGTCCCTTCCATTGCCTACTACCTTGATCAATAAGTAGATCAAATGTTTCTTCGCCATGAGCTTCATCAGTTGAGTTTGACACCTTAACATTCTCCTTCCCTGGAAGCCAGAAATCATTCCATATTTTAATGGATTTCCCATCCCCTACTCTCCACTTCGCTCCCAATTTGAGAACCTCTCCCCCTTTTAAAATGCTTTTCCAGGCGTAGGAACCTGACTTCGTGTGCTTTGCTTCCATGATTGAACAGTTGGGAAAAAAGCGAGCTTTGAACCCCCGGTGACATACACACGTTGACTAACAAACCCTTTAAAACACTTAAAATTAAGGAAATAAAATACCTTGGAAAGTCTCTCTATGTGACATACATATGTTGGCATACCAATTGGATATTGTTATTTTGGTCTGGCAAATTGAAATCTAGTCTGTGTGGATACTCCTAGTTGTATAAGGCTATGAGCATTTATACCCTAACAATTGAAATCTATGGCTTGATTTCTTGTTGCTAATGTGTCACTTCATTCTCTATCGAATTTCCCTGATAATCTTCTCTTATAAGATATCTAAGAGAATAAGTTGGTGTTAATGGCAAAATTGGCATTATGACATAAAGGCAATAATTTCTTCTTGTCTAAGTAGATGTGTTACAGAATTGCAACTCAACCTGACATTCCAAATTATATCTGTGCTGTATAACCATGCTGAATTTGATTTTTTTTTTTTTTTAATAGTAAAAATTTGCCATGCAACATATTTTCTGTCCTCATCTCAATTACATATTGTAAACAGATGCTACTTCAATAAACTGCATCTGTATGATAGAGGTGTTGAACTGCTGGGCCAACAGGAGCGAAGTAGGAGCGGTCATGTGTAGCTTCTTCATATTGTCACAGTTTTTTATCCTTGGGATTCCACCAGATGCAACGAATCAGACTCCATATTGTCACAGTTTTCGTGGAAAGTAGAACACCAACATGGTATAGGATGGGATGGGCTTGGGCCATGAAACTGAGGAGAGTAGCTCGCCCTGCCCACCAAAGAAACAAATGCAACTTTTTTTTTTTTTTTTTTTTTTTTTGAGAAACCAAACTATTTCATTAAAGCAAAAAAGACCAACTAACAAGAATTAACAATCAAGCATGATAAGTCAGGTGGAATAAACTTCATCCAAACTTCTTATGAAAAAGAAAATCTTGCTCTCTTGACCAAGGCATAGGTTACAATATGGCCCTACCTCTTAGTGTGAGAAGAGTGAATTTGTAACAAACTCGACATAGACTTAATGTCTTTTATAATGTGCTTGATGGATGAGTGAGCTAAAAAATGGCCTAGTTGAAGCCAAGTTCTACGGTGAAGAGGACTACGCTTCGAGCTGCCAAAGATTCCAATAATTCCACCGATGAAGGTAGTGGAATTTTTTCAGCCAAAGCGGCCATAACCTCCCTTTTATCATACTGGATTACAACACCCAGCCCCACCTCATTCGAATCCTTGAACACAGCCCCATCATAATTCGTTTTAAGCACACAAATGCAACTTGAACCAGCATATTTGTTGATGCAAAACGTCTTCTTAAGCACACAACTACAACAACAAAAAAAAATTATAGGGAACATGGCATACCATGCCAACTACACATGCCGCTAGTTGCAATTTTTCATTTACAAAACATGCGCAAGGCAGAGTTTAAAATAAAAACAAATAAGAAATAATGAAATTTACATTTGAAGAAAAATCCGTACATGGAAGAGAAGGGAGGAAACATTTGCCGTTGGGGAAAATCCATTAAAGATATTCTATTTAATCTACATGACTCTCTCTCTCTCTCTCTCTCTCTCTCTCTCTCTCTCTCATGTGCATTAACCAACCTTTGACATATCGGAGGAAAGATCACAACTAGTTGACCTCCTCTCATGTCGAGGGGAATGATCACTGTGTTTGTGGCTCTTGTGAGTGCCTTCATCCCTATCCTTCGAGCTCCTTTTGTGACTTCTGCTTGAGGAGCTTCTTTTGTGATGCCGTTCTACCCTCCTAGAGGAGCTCATATTGTGAGAACGATCATCTCTATCCACAGAGGTCCTTTCACTATAATGTTCTTCCCTCTCCACAGAACTCCATTTATGAGAGTGCTCATCTTGATCCAAAGAGCTCCTTTTGTGATATCTATCCACAGAGCTCCTTTCGCTATAATGTTCATCCCTCTCCACAGAGCTCCATTTATGAGAGTGGTCTTCTTGATCCAAAGAGCTCCTTTTGTGATATCGATCATCACCATCCACAAAACTCCTTTTGTGAGTGCGATCTTGCACATCTCTCTTTTGAGATCCTTCTCTGTCTACTGAATTCCTCTCTCTTCTTGGAGGGGATGGGTCCTACAACCACAATATGATATTAAAGATATATTTACTTTCGACTAGAGGTTATATGAGTTTAGGTTTGATAATTCTTCCAAACCTACAAGATTTGAAGCAAACTTCTAGATAGAAAAATATCCACTCCATCCCATATTTAGTCTTGTTTAAAAAATCCAATTTTATAAGAGAACATCATTTAATGCAGTACTTTTCAAATAAAGGGTTAAAGGTTTCGAAATCTTTAATTTAGAATCAGATTAAATAAATGAGTATTTTCTTTTCAGAAAAAAGACAAAAGCTAAGTTGTGAAAATTTTGTAATATTTGTCTGTAGACTTTTTCAAAAAGACTATATTTTGGGACATCTCACTGTGGAATAGAGTTCCAAGAAAAAATATTGGAAGGAAGGATTACTCAAGATCTAAAAGTCAATTGATACTAGAAACAGTTTTGAGTTTTTTAATGTCATCATTTGTAACTTCAGGGAAACGGAAAGGAAAATATATGTAAAACTACTGAAGTGGATGCTCATGAGGCTTCTTGGAATATTAGAATTATTATTATTATTATTATTTTGATAAGTAGAAACTGTAGAATATTAGAATTATTTGTAACATATCTATCTATAACAGAGTCCACTTCGTACTATATGCCATTATTTATTTTCCTTTCTCCTATTTATCCCTCAAAACACATAGTAGGATATGAGCCTATGCCAGGTAGTATGTCTCTTTGTGAAGGAACTGTAGAAGGCTAATAAGGTAAGAAAAACAGTACCTGAAAACGTGACATGTATCTTCCCTCTGGTGGAGGTGGAATTCCAAGCCTCTTCAAATCATCAAATGGGATTGGTTTCCTGGTTGAGTAATTTAGGATATGGAGAGAAGTTAATACCATAAATAAGAAGGATGGTGCAACTTGCCATCATATACCAACAAAAGATTTAACATTTCCAAGCAAATTGTTAGGTTTCACCCAGATTTTACTAAATACGAAAGTTTGAATTTTTGCCAGATTAAGCTTGGTACATAGTGCCCGCTAGTGCAAGTTGCTATACCATCAAGGAAATCTTTTCATAATACTCCAAGCCCCCAACAGATTGCTAGAAAACATAAAAAGAAACCAAAAAACTCGCACTGTAAAGCAAAGTTCTAATGCAAAAGCATTTTCCACCCAATCGAACCTGGGATGAGAAGAACAAAAAAATAGCATAAGCTTCTAGCCCATCCAATAAATCTGTGTACTTAAAACTTTGATATTTATACTTGCTAATGAGCTCTATCTCAAATGACACCTCCTTTAAAAACAGTGTGATTAGAAAGTGCACAACTAATCAACCAAAACGTAGGGTTTTTTCTTTAAATGTGTACACTAATTTTTCCTTTCTACAGGACCCAAGTGCAATTTCCCTTCTCACAAAGCTTCTAAAAAATATCTGAGGCAGTGTTCGATGAAACTAATTCAAAAGATTACTTGCAACTCAATAATTGAGTTTTAAAACAAACTAATTGAAGGTGACAAAAGTTGCATCTAGGAAACAAAGGGGCAATATGACATTCAATGATTGATGAAAAAAATTGAACCAAAGAACTAAAGCATACAGAGGAGCTCGAAATGGTTTTTCTCGTCCTCCAAAACGCAGTTGTCCTGACTCCTTCTCACCACCAAGACCCCCTCCTGCATGGGGGGAAAACAGTATTAATAATATTGAATAATATTTGGAGGCAACAGAGTTTCAGAACTGAGATTTGTAAACTAACCTAACCTTCTTGGAATCCACCCTGGCATCAATTGTTGTCGGTAGTAATCAACTATAATTTTACAATCATCAATCATAGTATGGTGAGCATCCTGCAAACCAGAGTTGTATGGAAAGATCAGCATTTTTGGTTTCCACTAGCAAAACCACCATGAGTGCAAACAGGATGACTTCATTAAAGAATAGTTGTCTCATTCAGGTGGATAAAACCAATTAAAAGCCATGATTAATATATATTTTGAACCATGAGGGAACAAACATATACAAATGATTATGGTTATGGATGGCTCACTAGATTGGTTCAAGATAAAGTCTCTTGGTGTATGCTTTTTGTAGATGATATAGTTTTCGCAAATGAAAATAGACATGGAGTTAATGTCAAGTTAGACATTTGGAAAGATGCTTTTAAACTAAAGGCTTTCGGCTAACTAAGACTAAAGCGAAGTACATGGAATGTAAGTTTAGTAAAATTAGAAACAAAGATGACGGGATTGTAAGACTTTGATGAACAAGAGATACCAAAGAGGCTTTTAATATATTGGATCAATAATTCATAAGAATTGAGAGATCGAAGATAATGTGAATCACAGAAAAAAGCAGGGTGGATGACATGTATAAGCACATCATGTGATTGTAGAATAGTTAAAGGAAAATTTCTAAGATCCTTATAAAACCAGCTATGTTCTATGATACTGAACGTTATGTTCATAAACTACACTTATTTTAAATGGATAAGTGGATACACAAGGAAATATAGGATTCAAAATAAAGAAATTCATTTATAGATAGAGCTGGCCCCTACTGATAAAAAGATGATGATGAGTCACTTGAGATAGTTCAGTCATATGCACAGAAGATAGATTAATGCACCGATGAGAAAGAGTGAATTGATTCAAGTTGAAGTAGCAAAAAAAAGATAAAGGAAGACCTAAAAATATTAGGAAAAGTAGTAAAAAAGAACCTCTAAAATAAGGATATGACAGAGAATAAGATTTTGGATAGAATAGAATGGAGGAAAATAATACATGTGGTCGACCCTAACTAGTCTGCTAATGCTTCATAACATAGCCAACCCCAAAGTTTTAGGACTAAAGTTGGTTGTTGTTGTTGATTGGGAAAAAGGCTCAAAAAGTTCCCTACTGGACAATTTTACTTACATTGAGTTGTATAACAAAGCAATGATGAATGAGAATGCTGCAAAAGAAAAGAAAAAAGAAAAATAAAAAACAAAGCACTCTCAGATATCTTAGCCTTTTTGTGCATCTAATTTTGTTTGTTGTGAGTGTTCTCTATTGGTAAATGTCTTAAGGCTCCACTTATTTTCAGAAAAGCAATATTATGGGAAAAGTAATAGAGACTAGCTTGCTTGCATAGTAAATCAGCAAAATGAAACTTCCTAACAAACAAAAGTCAAGCAGTGGCTAAAACACCAAAATAATAATTTCTTGTTTTATTAATGTCTCTCAAAATGTCCATATTATTTGCTTAGTAGTGGTTATCACAGGCTGCATTGATTGAAGGTATCTGGCTAGAATTCTATCTTGTAGTAAGCATTAATTATCAGCACAAAATTGTGACAAAGTGCAGCAAACGAATTCCAATTCATGTGTACTTGCCACCAAAGAAACAGGGAAAATGATTACTTAAACACTATAAAATCTTGTTTACCCTCCAAAGCAACCAAAAATTAGCTATATGTTCTTCATCTCCAAGACCATATACATAAGTAAACCTATTATAGGGCTTCTACCTGAATCACAATATTATGGGAGCTCTTGAAATCACTTCAGCTCCTTAGGCCCAAAATGAGCACTTTCAATAAATATACACAACAATTTACCATAATCATAGGTACACAATTATCCCATAACATCAAAAGACTTGCAAATATATGTTCTCTGTCATTGTCAACCAAAGCAAACTTAACTTGATTATACAAGGGAGAAGTGTGACTCAATTAGGAAACAGGCAATGGCAAAATTCATAGAGCAGGAGCAAGGATTAATTTTGAACCTATGTTATCATAATACTATGCCCTGAAATCAATAAAGAAGGTTTCACTTATAGAAAATAATAGACAATGAGATATTATACTTGAAGTCACTAAATTGTTGCTGCACCTTGTATGCACTCCGCATTTCTCTCTCAGTTTCATATTCAACAAAAGCATAACCACGTGAGGCACCAGTTACTGAAACAACAAGTACCACGTAAGTTAGAAAGATGGGTCCTCATATTTTAAAACAAAAATTTATATAGAGAAATAATTTCGTGATTTACTGTGTTTATTTTTTTTGCACTCTCTTTTTCCCCCTTTTAAAAAAGAAGAAAAAACTTAAAAATTATTCAAATAAAATTGAATAGATCCTAGAAAGCAATTTGAAAAAAGAGGTTCTCTTGATCATCATGCCTTTTCATATTTGAAAGATGATTCCAGAACTTAGACTAACTTAGCACTTAAATTTCTTCATATTATTGAAAATTATACAGGCAAGTAGTGGGTCTTGAACCCCAAGAATTAACCATGCATCTTCTCTTAGAAGGGGAGGAGATGTCATTTGAACTAAAACTCATTGACACCTGGCACTTAAAATTTAATAGAACCGTGCAATGACCATGAAATATTTCATGTTTCATACATTTTCGCTTAATGGGTAGAAGAAGACACAAATTTGAACCTAAATTCATAAAATTAATACCCTTATGCAATTGATGGATCACATTCCCAAAACTTCAAGGGACAGAGTTTACCACCAAACCGGTTTGGAAGAAAATTCCTTCAACCCACAACATGGGAATTGAAATGACTATCCATGTGCACTTTTTAGTCACATGACCTATTTAATGAGTCACAAGGCTAGTTTAAATAATTTAATAAGTCATGTGATTTAACACATGCGGATGTTAAACATCACAACATACTGGGTTGGAAGAAATTTCTCCAAACTAGTTTAGAGGAAAACTTTATTCAACTTCAACCATTAGAATTTAGATTTTGAAGAGACCAGCGAATTCGTATCAGGGACAGAGAATGATACTGTTGACTAGTAAGATATCACAAGTTTTAAACAACTCAAAGAAAGTTAAGACAACTGCAAAATAGATAACAGAAATCAACAGTTAAGAAAGCGATGTATGAAATCAACAGTTACCTATATGCCTGACCAAGCGCAAGTTCTTCACCCGCCCATACTCGCTCATAGCCTAAAACACCAATAACCATATTTTCCATTAACAAATAACAATTCATTAAAAGTACATAATTTTTTAAATATAAATATATCAAATGAAAAATTACACATATCAGTAAAGTTATCATACGGAAGCAAAAGAAAATAAACTGAATTTGGATAGTTGATACGGACTATATACTGAACCAAAGGAAAAGAAACTAAAATTTCTATACGAGCATTAGTTATAATTAAATTTTCTCAGCAACCAAACAGACATGAAATTGAAATGATATTGACACCTCAGCGCCTAAGTACACAAAAATGACTTCAAATTCGGTTGTTATTTATTTATTTTTTTTCCTTTGAGCTTTCTCAGCAACCAAACACAGAGAGAGGGGGGGTTGAAAAGAGAAGAGACCTCGCGAAGAGTGTCTTCGGAGGTGTGGCGAGAGAGGCGGCCAACGAAGACGGTGCAGTAAGGGTCTCCGATGACCTTGGGATCGCCGAAGGGGTCATCTGCGAAAAGAGCGAAAAGTGAGGGGTAGAATTGGAATTGTGAGAATTGGAGGAGAGAGAGAGAGAGAGAGAGAGAGAGAGATACAGAGGCCAGCAGAGGCGCAGAGGTGGGCTCTGTAAATGGCGTTGTCATGAGGGAGAATATCGGTGCCGTCGATGCTTCCTGCTTGGATCGGATGATACGACTCTGCGTAGAACACTGCGTTTATTTTGTTCCCATTCATTTCTTTTTTTTCTTTTTTCTTTTTCACTGTCTCTAATTTTGATACTCAGTTTGTTTATTTGTCAATACTATTATTACGCTCTGTATACTGGAGTATTATTTTGAGAACGTTTTCTAGTTATTAGTATCCACAATTTTTATAATATTTTTTTTGTATAATTTAGAATATGTATAATACATATATTGTGTAAGCTCACCTAATGTAATCAATAAAAATAAATAATAAAAAAATTAAGAATGAATTTGGTTTTCAAACTAAAATTTTGACAATAGATATAATCAAAATTAACTGTCTAATTTTTATGATCTCAAATACTTATCTTGTTCATGTATATAAACAGTATTTTTGATAAGTAATGTAAAAAATTTTATTAAAGAAAAGCCAACCATGTACACTGAAAGTGTACTATAGTGGCATAAATCAAGAGCAATATATATAAATATATATATATATATATATATATTTATATATATTAACCATACAACCATTATACCCATTAGTTCCATTTTAAATAGTTCAAAATGCCACATAGGTCAAATAATTTGATAAATACCAATAATTGTTATAGAACTGTTGACGGATCTGTGAGGAGGAAAAAAAAAACATTATTAAAAAATAGTGTTATAGAGGGGAGAAGAAATAGGGAGAAAAAAAGAAGAGGAGAGACAGATAGAGAGAGAAATCTGTGGGAAGAGAAGAGGTCAAAGGGGCTGATAGTGAGGGGGTGAGAAGAGAGAAAAAACAAAGGAAAGAGAAGAAATGAGAGAGTTTATTGTGAGAAAGGCTAAATAAGCGAAAAAAAAATATTGTTTCCTAAGTCAGAAGAAGATAATATTTATAAGAATTATGCGTTGCATGAGAGAGAGATTGTTTTCCAATTTTTTTTTTGGGAAAACAACTATAGAAAATAAGTCTTATTTTTATAAGCATTTTCCATTGACCAAAGATAGTTTTCTATTGACCAATTTTTTTTTATGTTACCAAATACTGGAAAACGTGGGAAACTATCTTTATAAAAAGTTTTCCAGCAAAACAAACAGAGCATTAGTTCAAAAATGCATGTACTATGTTTAAGTAGAGACAAAACTAAAGAGTAATCTTGTAAAAATACAACTCTGATTCTCACTAAAATATTACCTAAAAAATAGGGTCGCTCTCCTATTGATTTTTAAATTGCTTTATCCACTTATATATATATATATATATATATAATCGAAACCTCTGCTAGCTCCACAATTTTCCACGTTAGCATTTTTTTAATTTTTAAATCTGATTTTTTTTCTTTTCATTAAATATATATACTCTCCGTTTATGAATAATCTCTTTTTAAAGCAACCTTTTAAGTTTTTTTTTTTAATTTTTTATTGATCACTCTCTCTCTCTCACACAATGGCTGACACCACTGATAATGCCACCACCACCGCCACCGCCACCACCATTGCCACCACGACAGCACCATCGCCTCAGGAAAACACCATGGTTGCTGCTTTGTTGCTGCCACCACAAGAAATCCCTGTTCCAAAGACGGAGACGAAACGCTGAGGCGACGAATAAGATGATGAGCCTTTGGAGGAAACGACTACTTCGTCAACTTCGCAGTAAGACAAAGTCGACACTGAACTCAACATCGACACCAAAAGCATCATCAACAAGTACCTCAATGAACCCCATGACACTTACATCACTGCAGTACCATCAATCTCTCACATCGCCAAGATTTGAATTTCTTTATTTGCCTGATCCTAATTAGGATTTCGATCAACTTAATACTTTTGTTGCTAATTTTGGTTAAAATATAATAAAGTACTAATTTTGATTATAGTTTGAGATCCTAATTAGGGTTTTGAATCTTTATCATTGATATTAAATTTATTATTGATTTTTATTTATGCTTGTACGGTGTGGTAAGAGATATAGTGTTCTATAGTTTTAATTCCTATTATCATGTTACTTGGAACATGAATGCAGAAACACACATGTATTGTTGAGTCTAATAGATATGTTTTGTTCAGTTTTCAATTTTGGGTTTTGATATATTAAGGGGTTAATTTGATGTAGGTTACTATGAATGATGCCCCGTATACATCGGTGAGTACTTTCGAGGACTTGATACTATCAAAAAAATTGCTGAAGGGTTTATATATTGAGATGAAATTCCAGAAGCCAAGTAAAATTCAAGCTATTAGTTTGACTATGATTTTCACTCCTCCCCATAAGGATTTGATAACCCAGGCGCATAATGGTTTTTCTGGCAATTTAAGGATTTCATTTTTAATTAGGTTTTTCTGTCAATTTAGGGATTTCAATTCCTAACCCCTTTTTCTCTCTATTTATTTTTGTTGAAGTCAGGGAAACACTCATAAAAAATCAAATTCTATAGGTTTTGTAATTCCTTTATTTAGCAGTTGTACATCAATCAAGTTCTATTTCTTGGCTATATCTATTAGGTGTTTGACAAAAGGCCTACAAGAGTAACTGTTGTACGTGTATTGGAATAATAGAATAAATGAACTGGCATAAACTATTTGATGATGGCCCATGGTCACTAAGCTGCATCTTTCTGTTCAATGTGTCATTAAGTCATGCATTTTAGTTGGTTATTGTTGTTGTTGAATGTTCTTGAGTGTTTTATAGTGTCACTACTTTTGTGACTATTGCTTGCAGAGCCATCTTCTTAGAAACTCTCCTTAATTAATTTTTCAATATTTATCAAGGACTGAGTATTTTCACTGTGGTCCTCCACTAAATATATATGCAATGTCAAAGCACACTTTCTTCACTATATGTGTGCTGTTTAAGTAGATAATATTTTTGAAGTTTCTTCAATGTATTTTTTTCCCTTTAAATAACAAATTTATTTAATTAGAAATAGGACTTTGGATATTGATTTGCCATATTTATTGATAATTGCTTAATTTTGCACATCTATACCATTATTAGAAAGCATTATCATACTTATTTTGAGTTAATTCATGCATTTTTTAGTTGATTTTGGAACAATGCTGAATAATCAATTTTGTGCTTAATTGAATTTTAATGCATGAATTTGTCTTTTATAGGATAATGAAATTAAATAAGTGGATTTGTGCAAAGAAGAAAACTAATGGACTTTAATTTTACAAGGGCCAGGATGAAGTCAAAGAAGGCCAACCCAATTAAATTCAAGTCCAATTGAAGCAAGGAATCAAAGGAAATTTGTACCTAATCCAAGTCAAATTTGGATTAGGATTCCAGCCTGTGCACCAGTTAGTATTTGGAGTATAACTTTCGGCACAGATGTTCAATTGTGATGATTCAAGTTGGACTGGAAAGCTAACTTAAAGGGCTACAACTTTGTAGTTTATGAAAAGTCCAAATTCTGAAGTTAAATGGGCAAAAAACGTCGGTTAAATGAAGTCTAAAAACCTGGGATTTCCTCCAAATGGGAATTCAACTTGTAATAGGATTCCTTGACCTATTTAAAGGCTATTCAGGGGAGAACATAATTTAGGTTTTCTTAAAATTTCCTTACAGTTTTTAGAGTTTTATTTGTGTTATGACTTGCTAGAAGCTTGCTAAGGCAAGGGGTGAAACCAAACCATTTATTGGTATGTTCTTAACAATTATTTATTGGTTTTAATGCTTATGTTTTTTATTGTTTTACTCATCTAGAAAAGTTTTTAGTTCTGTATAATTCTTTGATTTATCGTAGACTCTAGGCACGTTAAATGCTTAGTATTTCCTGCGAACTAATTCACTAGTTTTGTTTTGCCAAAAATCAATCAATTGCATGAAACTACCTTAGACAATTAATTCTTGAGTTTTTATTGTTGAATCATCCGATTAAAATCATCCTTCATATGAATTTTAGTTGAGTTATAAAATAAATATTGTTAAGACTACCAATAGATGTGTTGTGTGTGGATCCCTAAACCTTAGCACCTTAATATATTGTTATTTTCACTCAATTTAAATTACCTTTACCAAACTACCAAAAATCTCTTTAGTTAAACTTTATTATTTTAGTTTTATTCTCTTGTGGTTTGCCAATCAATTCCCTTTTCCTTGTGGATTCGACCTCGGACTTCCCGCGTTATTACTTTGCGACAATCCTGCACTTGGGAGCATTATTTAAGTCGCAACATTTATTATGTGTTTTCAATGTTTTTACTGTAGTTGATGATATATACAAATGCAAATGTATTAATTTAGTTATTGAATAATTAACTTACTATTGTAGATTATTGAATTATTTTAGCCTCATGTGGATTTGTGGTTAATTATATATACTTGGTAGCAGTATTCAGTTTTGATCTTAGCCTCCCAATCCTATAGGTTTTGCTTTCATGTGTTTTCAGTTTCATTGCTTTTTTTTTTTTTTTTTTTTTTTTTTTTTTTTTTTTTTTTTTTTTTTTTGCTTATCTGGGATTTATGGTTTCATGATTAGGCTATATTTTATACTACCTCATGTATTGTTTTCATAAACTGCTAATTCATGGTCAACTAGAATGTTTTTATTGTGAAGTGAATATGATAGTGGTTTTGGGTTTTAAAGGTTTTCTATTTTACTATGATATGGATATATGCTAATACCCCCTCCCCCCAAATAATAATAAATAAATAAAACTGGTATACAAAAAAAATTAAGATTTGCCCTTATATATATATATATATATATATATTTGTCTCTCCTCCTCTAAAATATTTAGATATTGACTAGGGGAGTGCGCGGCTCAGTCGGCTCGATTTTTTCTCAAATTTGTTACCAAACCAATAGGGATCAGTTTTGTAATAATTAAAACCGATGCATACCGATTAGGGTCGGTTTTTCGACCTATAGAGGTGCGGTTTAATCGGCTTGGTTTAATCGGTTTGGTTGGTTTGAAACATTAACAATCAGTTTTCTTTTTTAATAAAAAAATTTGTTCAACCTATAAAAAAAATCTGTTCAACAGAAACTTTATAAAAAGAAAAAGAAAATTACCTACAAGTGGTAGAATGCCATAAACGAGTAGTCCCATCTTTAGACTCAGGTGAGAGGCGAGAACGAAAGAGAGAGTTAAAGGGTTATGGACACAAAAGAATTAATTTATATTGGGTAGAATCTGAAAACCTAAACCAAAACGGCACCGTTTTGTCTTTTTATTTTATTTTATTTAATAACACCCAAATCATACGACAATGTTTTATTTAAAAAAAATTAAAATGAGAACTTAAGTTCGAACGATGCCATATCTACCATATAAACTAAACTAAACATACTAAACTTGGGAGAGGAATAGAGAACTTAGATCAGAAGAACTGGAGAAGCCGAGAAGTGAAGAGTGATATACATACAGGTATCGGTTCGGTTCGGCATGCATCGGTTTCAGATTTCCAACTCCGGTGACCCCACCGTACCAGCATCGGGATTCCCTTCGTGCTTTGATTGCTGGCATCGGCTTCATCGGTCAGTTGCAATGGCGGTGCAGGACGATCGGCGCTGGTCGATTGGATCGGTGTCGATGACTTTCTGCTCACCCCTACCTTTAACTACAAAAACAAAATAAAAAAATAAATATGGACTAAACAAAAATTGCGCACAAAATAAGAAACACTAATTTTGTATGTTTTACTTTGTTGATGTGTTTTATAATATGAAATGTTTAAGAAATTCTTATTTTGTATGTAGTATTTTGTTGAATATGAAATAGATGTTAGTTTTTATTTTCATAAATTTTTTTTTTCGGTTTTAAGCTTTGCCCCCCCCCCCCCCCACCCCCACCCAAGTACGAATCCTAGTTTCGTCCCTGGCTATGAGAATGGTAGTAAGTAACTCTACAAGAAATAGTAAACTTAAGTATAATGACATACAAGATTTGATTCTAGCCGAGGAAGTTCATAGGAGAGGTGCATGTGAATACTTAGGGTCTGGATTTGCCTTAAACCTCGAGCATAGGGGTAGAAGTAATAGCAAAGGACCTAATGATAGATTTAGATTTAATGAAAGGTCATAATCACAAGAGAGAGTTCAATTTAAGGAAACAAGAGAATGTTTCTATTGTGGAAAAAAGGGTCATAGAAGAAGGAACTGTTGGCATTGGAATAAGGAACAAACTAAAGACAAAAATGAAGAAAATGATAATGAAAAGAATACTGTAGTAGTTGTGATTATTGAGGATGCTTTGATGCTCTTTGTTGAAGATCTAAAGTATGAGCATGTTGTTTAGAATGATGTTGAGTGGGTTGTTGATTCAGTAGCCTCCCACCATATTATCCCTACAAAAGGCTTGTTTAGCACATACAAAGCAGGTGAATTTGGTACTATGAAGATGGGTAATTCAAGTTATTCAAAAATTGTGGGAATTGGTGATGTGTGCATCAAAACCAATGTTGGTTGCTCACTAATATTGAAGAATGTGTGAAATGTTCTAGATTTAAGGATGAATGTGTTCTCTATATTGGCCATGGATCGAGCAAGTTATTGTAACCACCTTGGCAACAGAAGATGGAAACTTACTAGAGGATCATTGGTTATTGCAAAAGGGCGTCCTTGTTGTGGTATGTACATGACTTATGTGAAGGCCTGTAAGATGAAGTTCAATGCAGTTGGGGACTATGAGAAGACTCCACAGTTAAGAGTTGGGATTAATGGTGTTGATACTAAAAGAGTAAAGTTCTCTTTGCTTGATAGTGCTTTAGATGAGGAAATGATCATAGCTGATGAAAAATATAAATATGCCAAGGTTACAAAAGATGATGATCAAGTGAAAAATCTTGGTGGTCTTAAGTAGGGGGAGCAACACCCTACATTACAAGTTGTTGAACCTCATGAGAAGAGGTCTATTAGAGAACATTGAATCATGGTTTTAAAACTCGGACCATTCAAAGAATCGAAATAGTGAGAGGATCAAGGTTTTTAAGGTTAGACCGAGGTCGAACTGTGATGATGTCGTAATTAAATTATTAATTATTTTAAATATAAATAAACGTATAAAATTATTACAAATAGAATATTTTACTAAAATAGTACAAGTAAATATAGAGATGCAACACTTTCAAGTTTAAAATATTACTTTAAAGTTTATTTTAATATATTAAATTAAAAAGTTTAACATTTAAAATTAAATATAAAAATAAATGAATTAAAGAAAATGTCTGCTCATGCATTTAATTTACCCTTTCCCCAAACAAACTCTCTTCCCTATGCATTAGTATTCCCCATCCTCATAAAACCATCAGACCCCTGCCCACTAGTACACTACCACTAGGCTAGTTTTTTCTTTCTTTCCTTCAGAGCAACTGCATCAGTAAGTGTAAAAATTTCTTTCTATTTTATACTAAAAACCTACTTTTTATATTTTATACAATTGATTTGCAAAAACACCCCTGTCAAATTATCTATAAGACACCATATTTTATTAAAATAATATTTTTTCACATTTTTTATTATTATTTCCTTTACCCATACACGGCCCCACCACCTTATCAAACACCACTTCTCTAAACACTCTCTCTTTCTTCTTCTCCTTCTTTCTTCTTCTACAATTTTTCTTCTTCAGCATCTTCTTTCTTCTTTTTCTTTTTCTTTTGCTATTCATTCATTCTTTCTTTCTCCTTCTTCTTTTTCATTTCTAAAAAAAAAAAAATCTTTCTCTTTCTTCCCCTCTCTTTCTCTATCAAATTGGTGCTCTCTTCAAATCTAAAAAAAATCTCTCTACCAAGCCTTCATGGCTCAATACACTCACACTCTTTCTCTCTCATGGTAGCGACAAGCTTGGGTTTTGGGCTGATTTGTATTTTGCCAAATGGGTTTTCTGTTGTTTTTTATTTTGAGTTGATTTTGCTTTGAGTTGATTTTAAGTTGGGTTTGTGATGATTTTTATTAATTTTGGGTTGATTGTATTTGGATTAAATTGATGTTGTAATGAGTTCTTTGTGGTGGTGGTGGTTGGTAAGTTGTGATGGTGGATGGATGTTGGTGGTCAACTTCTTCTTCTTCTTCTTCTTGGCATTGAAGAGTGGGTGAGAAAGAGTCTGACAAGGCAAGGGAGAGGAGAGAGAAAAAAATAGTCATATAGAAAGCTACAGTAACCATGCATATATGCACGGTTACTATAGCAATTTTGCATATAAACAGTGTTTTAGACAGACTGATGTGGGTAGTTTTTGAGCATAAATGTGTAAAATTTGCAACTTTTTCTATTTTGCACTGATTGGTGTGATTGCTCTCACACGCTTCTTGTTCTCTCTCTCTCTCTCTCTCTCTCTCTCGCCCCTCTCTTGCCCCTCTCTCTTCTAGAACAGATCCGAGCAAACTCTTCTCCCTTTCTTCCAAAACATATCTGAGCAAAATCTCCCCCAAAACATCAATTTAGCAAACAAGATCTGCTACTTTCGACTTCTAGCGAACAAGATGACCCTCTTAATGATGAAAGATTCAAAACTTCTGGCAAGTTTTTAGTGAATATTTTCAAACAAAAAGCCCAAGTTTGACCAGAAAACCCATGCATGGTCTATCAAACTAGGCGGCTTGACCGCGGTTCGAGTGGTTTCTTGAAAAAGTTAAATTTTCATATTTTTGTGTTTAAAAAACTGGATCAATGACCAATTTCTGGTTAACCTGGTTTGACTGTCCAATCTAGTCTGGATTTCAAAACTATGCATTGAATAGTTAGCTTCAAGAACATGTGTGCTTCTGTTGAGGGGGAGCCTAGGGATTGGATTAGGGAGGTCCAAGATGAGATTAGTTATTTGAGAGTGAAAGGTATTGACATTGATGAGGTGTTCTCAGTGTTATTGAAGATAATGAAAAAAGTCAAGCTTGGTGTTGGCTTGACTGACATGAAATTGAATTAAAGACCAAGATTGATGATCTCCTTCCTTAGTGGGCTGGAGAGAGAGATTGTTGAGGTGTATAAAGCACCTTAGTCCAGCCCACACGGTGTAGGCCCAATTGTATGGGCGTAACCTTGGTTTCCTATTTCTAATAGAATTAGAAGACAACAATACATACATACATATATATATATATATATATATATATATATATATATAAAGGAGAGGCAGCTGCATAAAAGTGTGAGAGTGAAGAGTTTTACCTGGAGTGAAGAAAGAGAAAAGAGTAGCAGTTATGTGTGTGATGCAATGAGCGTAGTGAAGAAAGAAAGGTGTGTGTGTGAGAGCAAAGAATATAGGGAGATTTTCTTTAGCTGTGAGACATACAGAAGAAAAGAGAAGAGAAGATTAATTTGGAGTTTTCTTCTAGATTTATATTTTGGATACTACAACCATGTGTGGTTGTTGGATTTAGAGTGTGACTGAAGATTTTAGGTGAGTTTATATTATTCCTAGAGAGACATTATTGTATTTGGTATGGATCTCAAGTTAGGCATAAACTTGAGAGGATATTGTATTTGATTTGATAAAAAATCACTACAACTTTATGGATGTGGGCAAATTACCGAACCACGTAAATATTGTCTTGTGTAATTATTTTCTTTGGTGTATATTTTATCTATTTTTTGCATCTTATATATTTGGGAATTTAGTGTAAATTCTCTACAAGTGGTGATGTCAATAGTGGGTGAATGAAGCGAAGGCTACTATTCTTTGTAGCAAAAAATTAGAAGAGAAAATAAAAATAATGTTTTCTAGATATAGAATCAAACTTCAAAATTTTAGCTTTTTATCTATAAAGCAAATGTAAACTTCTTTTTCATTTGTTGTCCATGGAAAGCTTATAACGTGAGTTTCTCCTTGCAGTTTGCCTTTTCCTCCCCCTCCTCTAATGTTACTTTTTTTCCCTCTTGTAACATGTTCAGGGAAAAAATGAGTTTTTCTTATTCTTGTTTACACCTATTACAATTTTAACTCAGCAATTTATTAGTTCACAAGGTGATCTAAATATTGAAAATTTTAAATGCCACCTTAAAAGGCACCCCCCCCCCCCCCCCCTTTAATTTTTTACATTTGATATAAAACTAGTCACGATTCAACAATATTTTAGGGATCATGACATTGGTAAATGGAAACATTACAATGATAGAAAATTTTCTAATTTAATTTTTTTCTCATAAATAAAACCTATCACACAAAATTATAAACACATCAAAAGATAAGATTTATCTCAATTCTTTTTGAAAATTTCTTATTTAGAATACATCCATTTGAAATAAAATTTGTTATGAATAAGCATACAAAAAGATGATCATCCATCTAAAAACCCATCACAATTCTTTTTGGAAAGTTTCAAAATACAATCATAAGAAATAAAACTTGCCACAACTCAAAATACAAAAGATGATTTTATATAACCAAAAAAAGTTAGCATTTAATCCATTCTATCTGAACTAAACTTGTTTGTAGTTCATTTCTCTTGGAATTGTTGGTGCCTGACATCTGTAACAATAGATCCTGTATAAAAGAACATATAACAAAATTGTAAAAACATATTAGAATGAAAATTTTTGAAACAGGCACATGTAAGAAAAAATTAGATGTAATATCCTTATTATAAAAAAAGTAATTTAATTTAGCCAATGGTAAGAGAAATTAATTTCGAAATGGCACCTTTCCTACGTAGAATTCCTCAAGTACTCTATGCTCAGTGGCAGAGCCACTTGAGGACCAAAGGGGGCCTTGTCCCCGCCCCCCCCCCCCTCAAAATTTTGAAAATATTAAAAATATTTTTTGAAAATGTCTTAAATAATTTGAAGATTCTTAAATAATCTTGTCATTTTGGCCCCAAATGCCTGATAATATACATATATAAAGTCTAAAAATAAACACAATTTTCATTTAAATAAAATACAATCCACAAATACATGTCAACAAATTACAATAATTACACATTTATCATCTTTAAAATAAACACATAGGTATTTTAACAATTACCTCAACAAATAAAGGAGGAAAAAAAAAATTCTAATTTCATCCCAACACATTTAGGGCTTACTTGTACACAACAGAAAAATTGAAAAGTCTGAAACTTTGTCTCTCCCACACGGCCACACAGTTGCAGCAGTCTTGCAGAACAGAAACAATATTTCTTATAGACTTACATAGGTGACTCTCTCTCTCTCTCTCTCTCTCTCCATTGAGGACTTGGCCTTTGCATTCTTCTTCTTTTTCTTTGCCTTCAGCCTTCTTCTCACCACTGCATTGCCTTTGCCTTCTTCTTCTTTCCTTTTTATCTTTTCATATTTTAGTTCTTTGCTTTTCATCACTTTGTTTGAAAGTAAAAGTTTTGTCTCTTTGTTTAAAAGTAAAGGTTTTGCACTTTGCAGAAATGTAGTAGTGTAGTGTATGTACTATGTGTTCGTATTTTTTTTTTTGTTGGTAAACATACTATGTATTGAATTTAGACAACAAAGAGTGACTAATTTGGGTGTGGCTTGTGTCCAGTGAAAGTTATCACTGGACACATTGGATTGCGGACACGTGTCCACTCTTGGACACGAGTTCGAATCCTGACGTGTCCAGTGATAACTTTCACTGGACACAAGCCCTTGTCGACTAATTTTGTCCCTTTGTCATTATCATTGTTAGTAACTTATTGTCGTGGGCCCCTCAATTTGTGACTCAATTTTGTGATGCTTCTATGCTTGTGCTTGTGCTTGACCGGCTGACCCCTAAGTTTTTAACACTTTCCAGGTATTTGTATTTTCTTTGTTTTAATTTTTTTAATTTTTCTTTTCATTGCTTTCTTTTTTAAATTTCTTATAATATATTATTTATTATTATAATAATCAATATATTATAAGCAATATATACTCATGTATTTAGTTGTTGTTTATTATATTATTTTATGCATTGACATTTAAATGATTGTTTAACTTTTATTTAGCAATCTTTGGACTATTAGTATTTTTTTAGTATTTTTTTTAAATCTCAGTCATTTTATTTAATGAGTGATAATTTAATTTGATAAATCTAGGTCATGGGCAAGTTTAGGACTATTGACTCATTTTTTCCAAAAAACTGAAGACGGTAATTTAGAAATTAGTACACCTTTGGGTTCTAATGTTGAAGTGTCAACTTCCAATGAGCGTCCTTCCAAATCTCCAAGAATTGATCCCAAAATATATCCTTCTAGACTGTCAGTGGTGGAAGTGGAACTTGAAGAAATTCATTTAAAATTTTCACCACTTACTTCCAATGAAGTTGATGTTAGAATTTTAAAACAAGATCTAGGAGAGCACATTGAAATGTGTAACTATCCAGCCAATACATGTGATGAAGTTAGACGTACTTATTTAAAAGTTAAACCATATGAAATCCGTCTTTCAAACTATCCATTTTCTAGAGAAAAGCATCCTTGTTGCTTTCAAGCTTCTTGGATCACTCAATTTTCTTCTTGGCTAGAGTATTCTCCTATTAAAGATGCTGCATATTGTCTTCCATGTTATCTCTTTAACATGTGTAGACACTCGATTTTGTATCCATGATTTAATCAAGGAAGATGACTAGAATGATCATTCATGTACCCAAAAAATCATGATTGTATTACATGCATTAATTTGTTCATTGCATATGATAAAAATGATCTTGAGATTCTAACAGTCACGACGATATGCCCAGTTTCCAAATTGGACCGTTGGATCAAAAGATATCGCATGATCAAGTTTGCATGGTTAGCATGTGTTATGACTAGGTAGAGTTGACCATGCATGATTAATTATATTAATTCTAGTTGGTTAAGCAATTAAAATTAATTAAATAATTTTGTGATTGGTTGATAATTAGTGTCTAAAATAGGATTGCTTGCATAGGAATAAAAGGGATAATTAGATAACAATAAAATTGTGGATAATCTAAACTTTAACAAGATTTATTTTAGAGTATTTATCTACAAGATAATTGTTGCGGAAAAGACTTGAATTATTCAAAAAAGAGATAAAAATCTTAGAATACGGATTGAAAACACGTCTAAGTGCAAGTCTCGGCTCAAGAAAACCTAAAAAGGGAGTCCATAATGCACCCGAACACGAAAGTGCAATTGGCATCCAAGAATACCATTTGGCACTTTTAGAGTGCCGAATGGCACTTTCAAAGTGCCGAATGGCACCTATAAGGGCTTTGGCCTGACGATCTTCGTGTGACGATAAAACACATCCTATTTTTTTAGTATTCTATCCTTTATAAATAGAGACTGGATCTCAAAATTCAAAACACATTTTTTATGCTCTCAAAGAGACACTTTCAAAAAAGAGATTTTTGGGTGCTTTGAAAGACACCTCTCTTTTTGGGTAGGTGGTGTGGAGTCACCACTTGGAACCTACCCTTAGACCGGTCCATGATAAAATTGCATTGCATGTTGTGTGAGTTTGTTTTGCTTGGTTGGTTGATGTAGATGGTGACCTAGCTTTAATTGACCCAAGAGAGCCTGTTCTAGAGAGAGAGAGAGAGAGGGAAGAATTTGGTCAAGATCCGTAGGAAGGCTACAAAGAGAACCTAAGGCCGACACTCAAGCCAGTAGCTCCAGTTCCAAGCCCATCACTCCCATCACAGTAGTGAAGCCTGTGAGCATAGAAGACACTCCACTACTGCAACATCACAATCCCATATCCGACCTACAAGATACTTCAAACCCCAACCAAATCACCTAACATCCACAAACGAGGGGAGACACTTCAAACCTCAGTCAAGTAACCTAACATCCATAAATAAAGGGGGGGGGGTATACTTCGAACCCCAATCAAGTAACCCAACATCCATAAAAGGGGGGAGACACTTTAAACCCCAAGATACCAATCCTAATTACCCAAAAAAAATTGCTCACATTACAAGGGGGGAGACATTTCAAACCCCTACATTTGGAGACAGACAACCCAAAGCCAAAGTCCACCGAGATTTCAACCATTTGGATCCCAAGTTCATCAAAAGTTAAGCACATAAAGCCCAAGGAAGGTTCAAACCTAATGAGTCAAGAAAGAATTGAAGATGTTCTCAACTCCATCCTAGAAGGTCAAGAGAAGATAAATGAAGAGCTAGCCCAAATCTCTTGGATAGCCAACTTTTCATTACAAGTCAGCTTAGCCAATAAAGCTATGCTCTCTACCTTGTGCAAGGATAATTCACCAGAACCCAAAGAGATCCCACACTTCCAACTTCTAAAGAAAAAAGCTAGGGATTTACATGAGTTGTCTTTCCAACTATCCTCTCCAATCAACAAGAACAAGTCAAGGGACTCAATCTCCAAGGAGGTAGTGCCTTACCACATTAGAAACAATGTAGTCAAATCATCAACTATCAATTCTAGGCTTCGAAGAAAGTTCAATGAACTCCCCATGCCTATGAGCCAATTGTTTGAAAAGCTCAAACTTGAAGGGCATCTTGGCCCACTTGAACCTCAACCTCCTCCAAGCCCACTGCCTAAAGGTTACAAGTCACATGAGTTTTGCAAATATCATCTAGAACCTAGCCATCAGGCAGACAAATGTATCAATCTGCAACATGCCATTCAAAATCTGATTGACAAACAAGTCATTACTCCATCATCATTAGCCTGCCATCCAAACTTTGCTTGAATTTCATCTTACAAGTTTTTAGATTGTCTATTTGGTTTTATTGTTTATTTAGGATCCGCTTTCTAGTTTGTCTTTTACTTAATAAAATCCTTGCTGTGCTTGATGCATTTGGTTTGTCATGTTACTCATATGTAAAAAGAAAAGAAAAAAGGAAAAAAAAATTCATCTAGGGGCATTGGGCCTTCAAGTCATTTCATTTCATTTTCCCAAAAAAAAAAGACTAGAGGCATTGGGCCTTCTTAGTAACATTTTTCTAAAAACCCTTTTTTGTTCCTTCAAAGACTCCAAATTTTTTTTTTTTTTCAAAAGCCTTCTTTTCAAGAGAACACAAGAAGATCCATTTGATAAAACTTTTTCCAAATCATGATGATTAATTGCTCTATCAATCAATTTGTGCCAATGAGGGATTTAGCTTCATTCAATTCATGTAAGGACTTTTGCTAAACATTTAGAATATGAGAAGAAAAGGTCCTAAAAGGCAATCAAAGAAATACATCCATTCATCTAAATTTCTCAAACCACATACACTCAATCCCAATCTTTACAGAATTTTTCACATTGTTGGAGCTGTACGGCGCCGAGGTTCTCGAACCCAATTGGCCTTGGATTCATGCCTAGCAGCATGGCCCACACTTCCAATCTCTTTCCACTCTACCCTCACAAACTATAAGTCCAAGTTTCATCACCTAACCATTGCTTGGCATAAAGTTCCTGAATAATAAGGAAAGACTAAAATCCGAACACAC
This sequence comes from Quercus lobata, assembly GCF_001633185.2. Lineage (NCBI taxonomy): Eukaryota > Viridiplantae > Streptophyta > Magnoliopsida > Fagales > Fagaceae > Quercus > Quercus lobata. Next base: position 47,521,195 of record NC_044913.1, read on the forward strand.
CATAGCATTCTTGGCAGTTTCTAGGAAAGATCACTACCGAGCATTATTACTCGAGTTGGAACCAAGTTCTAAGGCCACATTCCACCCCCACCTAATCACTCACTTACAACTGATGATATTGGACCCCCAATTGCACTAACTAAGGTTGTAATCATAGTCTCTCAACTAATCCAGAGCTATAAATATACGAAGATGGAAAGGAAAAAGGTTGTTAAGAGGTTCACAAAAAAATAGAGAGTACAGAGAAATAGTGATTCAGTAAGAGAGAGGATAAACTACGTTGAGTTTTTGTGCTGAGAATGACTCAAAGTAGGAAATCCTAAACCCACCTTATAAGTAAGTTGTGATCCCAATTGAGGTCAAGCCCAATAGCCTTATTTTCGGCACGCAAAATTGGCGCCCATCGTGCGGCTATCCTACGAAGCTGTGGTTTGACTGAGACTCAAGCACGGAAAATGTCTGAAGGGCGTTTGGGAGGCCAAGTCGAGAGCGGATCGATAGGATCTTCTCAAGACTCCACATGGGGGGAAAGAAGACAGAAAAGGCATAAGGATAGGGAGCGTGAGCGTAGAGAAGAAGAATCTTGCCTAGGGGAGGGGTTAGACCAGACTCAACGAACAATGTTGGGTGCCTCGGGGCACGGGCAATGTGATGAGAGAGACCAAGAGCTGGAACGGCTGTGCAGACTGGTGAGGGATTTGGAGTTAGAGGCAAGGGGTTGGCGACAGAGAAGGGACCGAGGCAACCAAGAAAGGAGGAATGATAGTGCGGGAAATCGAAGTGAGGAGAGGTCCAGCCAGTCCGGTTCCCGTCAATGTCAAGATCGTTCCCTTTCCAGAGAAACACGCCGACGCAGGAACTGCTTACTCTCCCAAGAGTCGCGTCAGCATCGGAACTGTTCACGTTCACACGGATATGATGACCGTGGTTCGGATTCCCCGAAGGAATGATGGCCTTACAATGCTACCATGGACGCAATGAGCTGGGCTTTACAAAAGGCTGTCCGGTCGCTGTTCTTAAATGAAATTGAACGGGCCCCTATGTCGAGCCGATTTATGATGCCACTATTTAACTCCTACGATGGGAAAGTGGACCCGGTGGAGCACATTAGTCATTATATCCATATGATGTCTTTGCATGCACACAACGATGCACTGATGTGTAAGACGTTTCCCTCAAGTCTTGGCTCCACAGCCTTGAGATGGTTTAATGGGTTATGAAAAGATTCCATTCACAGTTTTGTCGAGCTGATCCAGGAGTTTGGCGCTCGATTTGTGACGTGCAGCCGGGTGCACAACTAGTGGACACATTGCTATCTATAAAAATGAGGGTCGGCGAAACCCTTTGGAGTTATGCCAGTTGGTATTAGGAGCTATACAATGAAATCGGTGGGGGTAATGAGAGGATTGTAGCGAGCACTTTTAGGATGGGGCTGCCCGAGGACTCTGAACTATGGGAATCGTTGATGAAAAGACCTCCCGAGGATATGAGGCAACTTATGAGGCGTATTGAGGAGTATAAATATCTCGAATATGATCAGCTGTAGAATAAGGGTAAAGCCTCGTTGCTGAATCGCTCTTGGTAGGGCGTTTTTCACAAGAGACCGAGGAAGGATTTCAGGATGCAGCAACCAGAAGCACAAATTAGAGGGGTGAATGAGGCGTTCAAAGAGTCAGTACGCAAAATTTTAGACCGGATTAAGAATGAATCGTTCTTCAAATGGCCAAACAAGATGGGGGGCGACCTATCCTGGAGGAATCAAAATTTGTACTACACATACCACAGAGATAAAGGGCACACCACTGAGCAGTGTCGGGTATTAAAAGACCATTTAGGGGAACTAGTGAAGGTAGGATATTTGAAAGTGTTCGTAGTGGATTCCGGTAACTGGGATGCTGGCTACGGTGTTCAGTAGAAAAGGAACCCCCTCCCGCCGCCAGTGGGAGTGATTGAGGTCATCCATGCTGCCTCGAGGGGTGTAACTATAACTAGAAGAGGATTGTTAGTAGTGGCGCCCAAAGAAACCTGTACGGAAAGACAACCACTTGAAAAGAGGATGAAAGTTAGCTGGCTGGCAATTTCTTTTGACGAGGAAGATCTGGAGGGAACGATCCAACCACACGATGATGCGCTGGTAGTAACAGTGCGGATAAACAACTTCTTAGTAAAAAGGGTGATGATAGACCAAGGAAGCAGAGCCAACGTAATGTACCCAGATCTATTTGAGGGGCTCGGATTAAAAAATCAGGACTTGATGAAGTATGATGCGCCGTTGGTCTTATTTGATGGAAGAGTGGTGATCCCCGAGGGTCAAATTTCCCTTTCGGTGAATATAGAGGGCAAAGAAGTGATGGTGACCATCATAATAGTCAGATTGTTCTCCACATACATGGCAATCTTAGGAAGGCCGTGGATTCACACAACGAGGGCTGTTCCGTCCACCCTGCATGTGAAAGTTAAATTTCCTATTGAGCATGGAGTTACCGTAGTACAAGGAAACCAGCAAGTGGCTAGGCAGTGCTTGGTCGTCACGGTCAGGTGGAAAGGCAAGCAGGTTGAACAAAGGGAAACCATCGAAAGATTATCTTCATAGCAATTACAGAAGCCCCGAGAAGAAATAGGGGTGAGATGTGCTGAAGAGCTGTTAAAGGTCAAAATTTTTCCAGACATTAACAAGTATTTTCAAATAGGGATGAGTATGAAGGACCAGGATAAGGTAGAAATATTGTTATTCCTTTTGCAGAATGTGGATGTCTTTGCATGGAGTCCGTATGAAGTGCCTGGGGTAGACCCCGAGTTCATTGTCCATAAGCTCAATGTGGACCCGTCATTCCCCCCGAAGAAGTAGAAGCAGAGAAGAGCAGAGAAAGAGCATGTTAATGCGGTCAAGTTGGAAGTCCAGAGGCTAAAGGAAGCTAGGGTGATAAGAGAAATCTTCTTCTCGGAATGGTTAGCAAATATCGTGGTAGTGAAGAAGAATGGCAAGTGGAGGGTTTTTATGGACTTCACAGACTTAAACCGGGCATGCTTGAAAGACTCGTTCCTGATGCTAAAGATTGATTAATTGGTAGATGCCACATACAGACTCCTGAGGATGAGCTTCTTGGATGCCTTTCAGGGGTATTATCAGATTTCCCTGGCATCCAAGGACTGAGAAAAAACAGCATTCATCTCCCCGGATGCAAACTATCACTATAACGTGATGCCATTTGGGTTGAAGTACGTTGAAGCCACGTACCAACGGATGATGACAAGGATGTTCCAAGATAAAATTGGATGCACGGTAGAAGTATACATTGATGATATGGTAGTGAAGAGTAAATAGGAAGCACGGCATGAAGAAGATCTTCGGGGAGTGTTTGAGGTGCTCTAACAACATGAGCTGCGCCTAAATGCTGAGAAGTGCACTTTCGGTGTAGGGGTTAGTAAGTTCTTGGGATATCTGATCACTAATTGGGGAATAAAGGCCAACCTTGATCAGATTGAAGCCGTGAATCACCTCAGGCTACCGAGCAATCCTAAAGAAGTGCAAGTATTGACCAGGATGTTAGCCGCATTTAATCGGTTCATTTCCAAATTTGCTAATCGGTGAAGACCATTTTATCAGCTTCTGAGGAAGTGGAAGGGATTTCAGTGGGATGAGGAGTCTGATAAAGCCTTTTGAGATATGAAGGAGTATCTAACGCAAGCGCCTATGTTAATAGCCCCAGATTCCGGAGAAGATTTATTCATGTACCTCTCAATGTCCGATCATGCCATAAGTGCTAAATACAGCAACTAGTGTATAACATAAGCAAAACCATGGTTGATGCCGAGACAAGATACCTACCTTTGGAGAAGTTAGTGTTGGCCCTGGTGCACGCCATGAGGAAGCTGCAGCATTATTTTCAGGCTCATACTGTGTTCATCCTGACTGAGTATCCTTTATAGTTATTGTTAAAAAGATCAGACTTCACGGGCCGAATAGCTAAGTGAGGGACTTGGCTAGGTTCCTTCGACATAAGGTACAGGCCATGAAGCTTAGTAAAGGGGTAGGTCCTTGCTGATTTAGTTGCGGAGTTCTCCCCTAAGAACGATGGGAAGATGATCTGTAATGTAGAGAATCGCTCATGGAAGGTGTTTGTGGACGGCGCTTCAAGTGCTATGGGGGTTGAAGCCGAAGGGGATATGACTGGAGCATTCCTTTAGATTGGAGTTCAAAGCCTCTAATAACGAGGCCGAGTACGAGGCCTTTCTTGTCGGATTAAGGACCGTTTTACGCCTGGGCGCACGGGATGTGGAGATTTATTCGAATTCTCGGTTGATTGTGTATCAGATCCAGGGAAGCTTAGAAGGTCGGGATTCTCGGATGAAAGCTTATCTGAGTGCAGCAAAGCAAATCATTAACAATTTCGGAATGGTGAAGGTGGCCCAAGTTGACCGGGCACAAAACAGACATGCTGGCTCACTAGCCACGTTAGCCTTGTCAATGACCGAGGAGGTTCCTTGGCTGATCAAAGTAGAACTTATAGGGGAGTCAAGTATTGGTATGATAGATAACTACATCGCGGTCGGGGTTGACGTTGCCAGAATTTCAACAACTAGGTCGTGCTGGATAGACCCAATCATTTTCTTCTTGGTTGAGGATCAAGCTCCAGATGACGAAAAAAAGGCCAAAAAGATTCGTTGGGTGGCTTCCTGGTATTGGCTGTCAGTAGATTACAAGTTATATCGGAGGTCTTTTGGAGGACCGCACCTTTTATGCTTACATCCCGAGAAAGTAAATGAGCTTTTATCCGAGCTGCATGAAGGAGTGTGTGGTAGTCATATAGGGGGCTCTCGTTAGCACATAGAGCAGTGACTCAAGGATTTTGGTGGTCGCAAATGCAGAGAGATGCAGCGGAATATGTGTGGAAATGTGAACAATGCCAAAAACACGCTCCCCTGATCCACTAGCCAGCATGTCATTTAAATCCCGTCAATAGTCCATGGCTATTTGCACAATGGGTCTAGATATTCTCGGCCCATTCCCCCGAGCAATAGGTAACCGCTGGTTCGTGTTAATGGCGGTTGATTATTTCACGAAATGGGTGGAAGCCAAGGCCCTGGAAAATATCCGGGATGTAGACTTGAAGAAGTTTGTGTGGAAGAACATAGTCACAAGATTCAGGGTGCCGGACTCACTGATATCAGACAACGGGCTACAGTTTGACAGAAAAACTTTCTAACCTTTTGCAGTGATCTTGGCATCAAGAATAGGTATTCTACTCCGGCGTATCTCCAAAGCAACAGCCAAGCTGAGGCAACTAACAAGACCATTTTGAACGGGTTGAAGAAAAGGTTGGATGGGGCGAAAGGAAGATAGGCTGAGGAACTATCTAATGTTTTGTGGGCTTACCGTACAGCCCCCAGAAGGTCTATCGGGGAGACTCCGTTCTCCTTGATGTATGGAGCCGAAGCTGTGATATTGGCCAAAGTGAACTTGTCCAGTGCACAGGTTGCAGGATTTGACCCCGTCTAGAATGATGGTTTAATACTAGAGCGCTTGGATTGGTTGGAAGTGTGCCGGGAAGCAGCAATAATATGGCTAGTGAAATACCAGCAGAGACTTGCCCAACGATACGACTAAGATGTAAAAGCTAGGGAATTCAGTTCCGGAGACTTGGTGCTGAGAAAAGTTGTGGGAAACATACGGGACGTAGGTGCAGGGTAGTTAGCTCAAACTTGGGAGGGACTATACAGAGTTACTGCCATTGCAGGTGTGGGAGCGTACTATTTAGAAGACCTTGACGAAAGGCCACTCCCTCGGCCATGGAATGTCCACAACCTTAAGAAGTTTTACCACTGACCATTCGTGCACGGAAACGTAAGTCTAAACCCTGTACACCGCTTTAGTCAATATAATGATGAAGTTTCTTGTTGCAGTTATGTTCAATTTCATTATTGCACATTGGATATTAATCAATTGCATATTTAGTATTAATGGATCATGTTAAGGACGGAAACCTTATTCTCCTGTTCGATCAATATCACCTAGCATTCTTATAAAAAAATCCTAAGGGCAGAAACCTTATTCTTGGTTCGATTAATATCACCGAGCAGGTGGAAACCTTATTCTTATAAAATAATGCTAAGGACGGAAACCTTATTCTCGGTTTGATCAATATCACTGAGCAAGTGGAAACCTTATTCTTATATATATATATATATAAATAATAAAAAAAGAAAAACTAAGGATAGAAACCTCATTCTCAGTTCGATCATATCGCCAAGCAGGTGGAAACCTTATTTTTTATTAAAAAAATCCTAAGGATAGAAGATAAGTGGCAATAACAAAAAAGAGGGGAAGGAAACAACACAGAACAAAGCAATAGCCAAGCATTCACGAACATGATCAAAGCAAACATATGATGAATAAATCATCATCCAAATAAAGTTAACAGAAAAATAGAATCAATGTTTCGTCGCCAAACCCGGCAATTGCATATGGGTCATCCCCGGGAAATAAATAAATTGTTCAATCACCATAGCCCGGTGATATAGGCAAATTTACTGGAAAGGAAATAATATTAGAAGACAATAAAAATAAATAAAAGTATTAAAGAGTTGGTTTGGCAATTAAGTTGATGGAACGGAGGGTCCTGTCTGGTCGGCTTCGTCGTTTTGCTGTTGGTCGGCCACGAGAGAAAGCAGATCCACACCGGGCTAACCTTAAGCACGGGGGATGCTGGTGGCTTCTGTCTTATCTAGCTCTGCATGAGCATAAATCTGTTCCACCAGTTCCCTCATGCTTGTTGTTTCCTCCTCATTAATAGGCATCGGGGGATTCTGCGCGGCAGGGGTTGAGCTCGGGAAGGGAATCCAACCAGGATCTCTCAGAGGGGAATCCTCAAGGACCCCCAAAGTCTGCAGAGCAGCAAACCACATGGCCTCAAAACCCAACCTTCGAGCTTGATTCAGAATTGGCTCCGTAGAATTCTTGGCATCAGTAAACCCTTCATTATACCATTTCTCCTCGCAAGCCTCCAAAGCTGCTCTTAGGTCGGCAAGTTCCTCAGCTTGAGCTGTGTTCAAATTGATTGCCTTGGCTAGCTTAAGGTCCATCTCGTTCTGCTTGGCCAAGAGTTCCGCGGACCTTTTCTCAGCCATTGCCCTGTTCTTCTCTGCGGCAGTAGCTTTTTTCCTGGCAGTGTTAGTTGCCTTTATTTTCTCCTTAGCTGTTTTAACAGCTGTATCCCTTGCAGCCCTCTCCCAGTCAGCTTCCTAGGCAAGTTCTTTTGTGTGACCATCTAGGATGTGGGCCAGTTGAGCAGCCTAACAAAGTAACAAAAATTAGTACGGCAATAAAACGAAAGGTAAATGAAAGATAATGAATGTGTAAAGGATAGTAAAGAATAAGTAGGTGAAGGGCTACCACGATAGTATGCCACTGCAGCCTTCGCCCCATAGACTCCTCCAACCCTTCTTCGAAGGCGTGCACGTCCTTAGGCAAAAGAAGGCCCTGTGCCAGAGTCTGGGCAATACGGCCCCCTTTACCTTTCTCCCAGATCCACACACAAGCTTTTGTAGGAAGTGGCTTTCCGTCCAACAGAAACTTAGGCTTCAATGCCTACGCAGCTTGGGAGGAGGATGCTACGCTCTGCCTGACTTGGGTTTGTGGCTTTTGGATAAAAATGCCATCGGATGGTCGGGGAGGAGTCTAGGTTGCTGTATCTTTCGGGCCAATAGACTTCCTCGACAACCCTCTGCCTCTTCCAGACCCGTCCAGTTTGAGGAGGAGGTGGGGGAGGGGGTGCTTGAATTTGGCTTTGAAGGGGTAGCTGCTGCACGGCTTGCCTCGCACTGACCACGAAATGGTCTATGGTCATAGCCCTCCGCGTCACCATGTCTTCGCTAAGGAAGGGCTCGATTTCTGAAAGATTGGTTATGTCAACAACAAATTGCTCGGCTTCCTCTACGGGAGCCTTGGGTTCAATAGGTTCCTCGGGTTGTGCAGGTTCTTCTTGAACGAGAACTTCTTTTTGGATTGGTTCATGGGCGAGCTCTCGGAGACACCGGGACACACACTTTTCCGTCTCGTCCCTCAACGATGCAAGCTCGCCCCAGCAAGTGTATCGCCTACCTAGTTCCCTAGCTTCACCAACTGTAAACCTCGGTCGAAGGAAATTCACTTGCCAAACGTCTATGTATGACAGAAGGGGGCTATCAACAAAAAGCGCCTGTTTGAAAGATTGCCAGGTGGAATAAACCGATTCAACCCCGAGAATTAGATGTGATGCCTGGAGCTATCCGTCCCAATGCACGTATATCTCGGATCAGAGAATAAAATTCAGGTCCCTTACGTGAACTGTCCTGACGTCCAAGATAAACACTTTACCCTTTGCAAAGAAAAAAAATATAAATATAAATATATATATATATATATACACACACATTCATACAAGAAAACAAGAATGCCTTTTTGGTTTCTTGATTCTTCTCGGTAGTCAGGCATGAATCAAGAGGGGGGCTAATGTACGGCACTGAGGTTCCCGAACCCAATTGAGCCTTGGATTCAGGCCCAGCAGCACGACCTACACTTCCAATCTCTTTCTACTTTACCCTCACAAACTACAAGTCCAATTTTCATCACTTAACCATTGCTCGGCATAAAGTTCCTAAATAATAAAGAAAAACTAAAATCCGAACATACTATAGCATGCTCGGCAATTTCCAGGAAACATCACTACCGAGCATTATTACTTGAGTTGGAACCAAGTTTTAAGGCCACATTCTGCCCCCACCAAACCACCCACTTACAATTGATGATATTAGACCCCCAATTGCACTAACTAGGGTTGTAATCCTAGTCTCCCAACTAATTCAGAGCTATAAATATACGAAGATGGAAAGAAAAAAGGTTGTTGAGAGGTTCATAAAAAAATAGAGAGAAGAGAGAAACAGTGATTCAGTAAGAGAGAGGATAAACTACGTTGAGTCTTTGTGTTGAGAACGACCCAAAGTAGGAAATCCTAAGCCTACCTTATAAGTAAGTTGTCAGCGTAAGTGAGGTCAAGCCCAATAGCCTCATTTTCGGTGCGCACAGGAGCATTTATACTTCTATTCCAAAAATAATTTATTAAATGAGTTTAAGCCGTTGTGCTTACAAGAAGGCATCACTAGGGATAAGAGGCCGCCTTCGATAACCCACATTATTCATTGACACCTATTACAATAATTATCCATTGCTAGCCAACTTGAGCCTTTAAACAGTTAGCCTGTTTTTCAATTAACCCACTAAAAACTTAAACCTTGGGTGGGGAAATTAAGTATGCATGCTTAAATCTCGAGATGAGGAAGTGTTAACCTTCTGGATCCATCACCACTTGGTAAGGTCGTCAATGAAAGCAATATGACAAGTTCAAAAGAGAAAGATTCATCAAGTTCAGAAAAGAGAGTTCATCAAAGCTAGGTAGAAAGGAAGTCCATCATGGAGAGATAAGATTTTGAGAAAGCATCAAACTGTGAGAAAAAAAGAGAAGCCCATCAAGCTAGCAAAGACTTCAACCAAAAAGAAAGATAGAGAGAGAAATGAATGCAAGAATTTTCATCAAGTTGTGAGAGAATACTAATTCATCAAAAGACACAAGAGACATGAGATTCCATGAGAGATCATTCAAGATGATAAGGATGAGAAAAATGAAGACTCAACAAGAGCAAAACCTAATCAAATTGAGGAAGATGAGAAAGAGAAAAAAAATAAGACACATTTCATCCAAAAAAGAAGAAGAGAGAGAGAGAGTGTGTTCAATCAAGTCAAGAAAAATGAAAGTGCACTCGAAAAGATAAAAGGGTCTCAAAGAGAAATAAAAATTCATCCAGGAAAGATGGAAATATGTCAAATTGAAAGAAAAAAAATGCACTTGAGTGAAAGCCAATAAAATTTCAAAAAAGAAAAAGAAAAAGAAAAAGATAAAAAAAAAAAAAAAAAGCTCCCAAGGCTAAGCAAAAATTAGAGCAAGAAAAAAAGGGGGGGCTCGCTAAGCTGAAGAAAAGGCGAAAAATTAAGGAAAAAAAAAAAAAAAACAAAAAAACAACAAGAAAATTCAAAAAAAAAAAATATTTCACAAAAAATAAGAAAAACAAAAATGAGAGTGAGTGATTTGACCACAAGATAAAATGCTAAGAAGACCAAAAAGAGGAAGTTGTTGAGCTAAAAAAAATCAAGACCAAATGAAAGGAGTCAATGAAGACTGATGAGAAGATAATGAAACATGACAAGGATTTTAGGACAAGAGTCAATGATGAAAGATGTGAAAAAAATCTTCCAAGGCTTTAATTTAAAGTATTGCATACCTGGGGAAACATTATAAGAGTTTTTTGAGCCTTTTATATCCTTCCTTTTGATACCCTGAACCTAGCCTAAATTACAACCTTTGAAAAGAGCCCTCCTTGAAGTCTGTTGATTGAAAGCACACATTTAGCTTTGATGATATTTTCTCTTAGATTAAGAAGGAAAACTGCTCAAGATTATCAAGCCACACTGGCTGATATCTTTAAAAGACAAATTTCACAAATTCTCAAGTGACCAAATTTTTTTTTTCTAAGCTCCAAACACTCACTTTGTTTGCTTCCAATAGAAAATAACTCACAAGAGAACAAATTTCCAAATTCTCAAAAATTTTCAAATCTTCAAACATGGGATTTTTCCCTTTCTTGCTTACTCCCAACATATGTGATCCCCAAGCATTTCATTCCTTTGATTGTCTTTGAAGACTTAATCTAAAAAATTTTCAAAATGAAGAAGTAAATTTGATTACATGTTTTTAATGATTTCCAATCCTTTCTAGCCAATGAGATCGAGTTAACAATTGAGCATTCTGATTGGTCAAAGAGGTTGTTCAAAGGATCACCTTTTGTTCATCTGAAAAAGATAAAATTTCAAAAATCTCATTCTAACTAAATTGCTTTTTCTTTTTTCTTTTTTTTCCTCAAAAATAGAAACTTTATTTCAAAAAATATTTTTCAAAACTTCATTTTTTTCGAAACTTTGTTTCCAAACTACGTTTGGACCTGATTCTCTATAAGAGAGGTATGTAGGCAGCATTTTCAAAGGTCTGATCACAATCACCCAAAAAAAAAAAAATCATTTCAAAACAAATTTTTCAAAACTCCATTTTTTTCAAAACTTTGTTCCGAACTATGTCTGGACTTGATCCTCTATAAGAGAGGTATGTAGGGAGCCTTTTCAAAGGGCAGTCACAATCACCCAAAAAAAAAAATTTTCATTTCAAAAAAGATTTTTCAAAACTTCTTTTTTTGCAAAACATCGTTTCGAACTACGTTTGGACTTGATCCTCTATGAGAGAGGTACGTAGGCAGCCTTTTAAAGGCCTGGTCACGATCACTCAAAAAGAAACTTCATTTTTCAAAACTCTTTTTTCGAACTACATTTGGACTTGATCCTCAATGAGAGAGGTATGTAGGCAACCTTTTCAAAAGGCCCGGTCACAATCACTAATTTTTTTTTTTTTTTCAAAGACTCAAAATCAGAACAATTTTTTTTTTTTTGGGTGTGTGAATATAGGCTAGGAGCATCTGTTTTGCATTAAGCATATCATTAATTTTCTGTGCAAGCATTTCTAAACTAGGGGCATTGGCCCAAAACATTTTTATAACAACTGATTACTAACAAGCTCATGGAAAGAATCTTTTGCAGGAGGTGGACATTGATCTTTCATCTACTCAACAATCAACATCAATCTTCAGTTTAGATGTGCCAATCGGCACTCCAACAGAGCCCATTGGCCCATCATCCTAGCAATCCTTATTTTGCCCAGTTTTGTGATTTTGATATTTTTTTACTCAAAATTTTCTTTATTGAGGCCCCTACACAATAAGATTTTTGAAAATTCACATTGATTTTTGAGTTGGGGGCATTCAACCATGCCTCATCCATTTTGAAAAAAAGAGATCATCTTTTCCTCAAATATCAAGGTTTTCAAAAGTCATGCATCAATCTACAAACAAAGGGCATTTGGCCATGCCTCATTCATTTATTAAAAAAAAAAAAAAAAAGGACCACCATCATCATATTTTCATAAAAAACCAAGATTTCAAGATTTCAAAAAAAAAAAAAAAATCGTGTATTCATTTCTAAACTAGGGGCATTCGGCTTTGCCTCATTCAAATGAGTACAAACTCTATCAGAATTGATCAAGATAAGTTTAAATTAGTACTACAAGACCTCTTTAGCTGAATTCTAAACTTGTCCCATTTAAAGTTTCCACATGATCAAAAATTTCCATACCAAAAAAAAATTCCCATGCCTAAAATCACATGTCCAAAAAAAAAAAAAAAAAAAAATTCCCATGATCAAAATCACATGTCCAAAAAATTCCCATGCCCAAAGTCACATGTCCAAAAAATTCCCATGCCCAAAATCACATGTCCAAAAATTTTCCATAACCAAAATCACAACCACATAATTCTTTTATAACCATACACAACTACCAAAATTTTCCATAACCAAAATCACAACCGCAAAAATCCTTACATGTCCAAAATCATAACCACAAAAATTTTTCCATGATCCAACATCACATACCCAACAAAAATATTTCTGTAGCCAAAATCCCATGCCCATAAAATTGTTCCATATCCACGAAAATTTTCCATATATCCACAAATTTATCCATCATACCTACAAAATTTTGACATGTTCATGAAACAAAAATTACACATGCCAACAAAATTTCCCACATGCATCATGAATATGTTCACGCAAGCTTGCAATACAATTTTTTTTACAATGCCAATGCCCCCAAAATCCAAGCCAAAACTCATCCAACAACATCACAAATTACCAACATTGCCAAAATTCCATGAGCCACCAACATTGTCCAAATTACACCATGTCCCCCCCCCCCCCCCCCAAAAAAAAGAAAAAGAAAAAAACACAACAATTCAAAAATGCTCCAAAGCCAAGAATACAACATGATCAATCATACAATGCCCTAGATTCCAATGAGATCACACAACAACACAATGACAATGTCTCAACATCAAATCTTCAATTCAAAATCTCAAATTCTCAACTCCACATTTCAAATTTTCAAATCCCAAATTTCCAATTCCAAATTTTCAAACTCCAAGTTTTTAAACCCCAAAATTTTCAAATCCAAACTTTCAATTCAAAATTTTCAAATTCCAAATTTTCAAATCCCAAAATTTTCAATTCCGAATTTTTAGATTCCAAAAATTCCAAATTCTCGAATTCCAAATTTTCAAATGCCAAAATTTTCAAATCCCAAATCCCAAATTTTCAATTCAAAATTTTAATTCCTAAGTTCCAAATTCTAATTTTCAAATTCAAACGCAAATTTCAAAATCTCTAGTTTCAAAATATCCAGTTGCAAAAATTTCAAATTTCAAATTTCAAAATCTCTAGTCTCAAAATCTCAAGTTACAAATTTTCAAAATTTCAAATTCCAAGATCCAAGTTTCGCTCAAAATCTCAAGTTACAAATTTTCAAAATCTCAAATTCCAAGTTCCAAATCTCATGTTCAAAATTTCAAATTGCAAAAATTTCAAAATCTCAAATATCAAGTTGTAGATTTTCAAAATCTCAAGTTTCAAAATTTCAAATTGCAAATTTTCAAAATCTCAAGTTTCACAATGTCAAGTTGCAAATTTTCAAATCTCAAATTCCATGTTCCAAGTTTAAAGATCTCAAGTTTCAAGCTTCAAAAATCTCATGTCTCAAAATTCCAAAGTTTCAATTTTCAAAGTTTAAATTTAAAATTTCCAGTTTCCAATTCCAAGCTTCGAGTGTCAAAAATAAAATCTTTGTCAAAGAACTACCAAAAATCAATCAAAGTTTTCTTGATAAAATTTTTTTTATCAAACAAATGGAAATCACACATCTCAAAAAACAGTGGGACCACAAAGCACTCATCATTTAAAGTCTAATCCCAAATTTTGATTTTTTGCAAGCAGCAACTCGGATCAAAGTAGAAATGCCCTTTGATTGACATTCTAACAACTCGGATCAAAGTTGAAAAGCCCTTTGGTCGACATTCCAATAGCCAGATCAAAGTTGGAAAGTTTTTTGATTGACATTCCAATAGTTAGATCGAAGTTGAAAAGCCCTTTGATCGACATTTTAGCAGTTCAAATCGAAGCCTACAGTCCGATTGAAGTTGAAAAGCCGTTTAATTGACACTCCAGTAGCTAGATTGAGGTTGAAAAGCCCCTTGGTTCCCTTCTAGCAAGATTAGGATTGAAAAGCCTCTTGGTTTCCCTCAACATTCAAGATTAGGATTGAAAAGCCTCTTAGTCGCTCCAACACCTCTTGGTTGCTCCAACATTCAAGATCAGGATTGAAAAGCCTCTTGGTCACGTCAATTATTAAGAATCATTTCAAAGGTAAGGCACTAGTATTTTCATTTTTTGTCAAAGGTAAGGCACTAGTTCTATGTTCCAAAGTTCTAGGATCAAGGGCTAGGTAATCTTTGAAAATTCAACCTCAATTAAATCATGGCAGCTAAAATTAGAGTCTTCGTTTTACATTGAAATTTGCTTTCCAAGCTCTGTCAATGAGGGGCATTTTGTAGACACTCGATTTTGCACCCATGATTTAATCAAGGAAGATGACCGGAATGATCATTCATGTACCCAAAAAATCATGATTGCATTACATGCATTAATTTGTTCATTACATATGATAAAAATGATCTTGAGATTTTAATGGTCCCGACGATATGCCCGGCTTCCAAATTAGACCGTCGGATCGAAAGATATTGCATGATCAAGTTTGCATGGTCAGCATGCATTGTGACTAGATAGAGTCGACCACGTATGATTAATTTAAATTAATTCTAATTGGTTAAACAATTCAAATTAATTAAATAATTTTGTGATTGGTTCATAATTAATGTCTAAAATAGGATTGCTTGCATAAGAATAAAGGGGATAATTGGATAACAATAAAATTGTGGATAATCTGAACTTTATCAAGATTTATTTTAAAGTATTTATCTACATGATAATTGTTGCTGAAAAGACTTGAATTATCCAGAAAAGAGATAAAAATCTTAGAATATGGATTAAAAACACGTCTAAGTGCAAGTCTTGGCTCAAGAAAACCTAAAAAGGGAGTCCAAAAATGCACCCGAACATGAAAGTGCGATTGGCATCCAAGAATACCATTCGGCACTTTTGGAGTACCGATCGGCACTTTCAAAGTGCCGAATGGCACCTATAATGGCTTTGGCTTGACGCTCTTCGAGTGATAATAAAACACATCTTTTTTGACCTTTTCACAAAAGAATAATTCTGATTCGCATTCTAATCATCTTTTTTACGCTCTCAGAGAGACACTTTCTCACACTCTCAAACTTCTGGCCCCTCTTTTATGATATTCTCTCTTAAGCTAGGGTTTTTAGGTTTCAAAGATAATTGCATAAATTTCTTTGAACCCTACAATATCCCCTTAAGAAGACGAGTGCTCCATGTAAGAGGTTGTCTCTTAGCCCTTTTTCTTTTGTTTCTCTTGTTGTGATGATGCATGTTTATATATTTCTTTTAGTTAAGTTGTGTCAAATATTCATATCATGAATTGTTGATTTATTTTGTTGAAACATGTTCTTGATTCTTTTATTATTTTTGTGATCTATTTCTTAGTTTCCAAAATTTGCATGTTATCAAATAAAAACGGATCTGCATCTTCATTAGATGCAGATCTGCATTTTTCTCAAATAAAATGGATATGCATCTTCATTAGATGCAGATCTAATTTTTTTTTTTTAAAAAAAAAAAAAATCTAAAAACTAATCTGCATCTTCATTAGATGCAGATTTGATTTTTTTCAAAGCTAAAAACGGATCTGCATCTTTATTTGATGCAAATCTGAATTTTTCTTAAATTAAAAACATATCTGCATTTTCATTAGATGCAGATCTGAATTTTTCTTAAATAAAAAATGGATTTGCATCTTCATTAGATGCAGATATGAATTTTTCTTAAATTAAAAATGGATTTGTATCTTTCTTAGATATAGATCTGAATTTTTCTTATTTAAAAAAACTGATCTATGTTTTCACTAGATGTAGATATGATTTTTTTAACATAGCAGATTTTGAAATAAAAAAGGATCATGAATGGTTGTGTTTGTTGTGTTTGTTTTATTTAGTGCATGAAGCATAAATTTATTTCATGAATAAAATCCTCTTCTCAAGAAATCTTTTTCTTATTTTTTTTTTCACATATAAAAATAGATCTAATTTTTTTATATACAAATTTGATTTTTTATTATTATTACAAAATAGATCTAATCTTTTATAAATCAAAACAATTTTTTCTAAGATTTCAAAAAACAGATCTGATATTTTTTTAAACCAAATTTTTTTTTTTTATTTAATGAAAATAGATCTGAATTTTTCTCTTCAAAAAACCAATTTTTTTAAGTTCTTAAAAATAGATTTAATTTTCCTAAACCCAATTCAAAATTTTTTTTTCACTCATAACAACAGATTCGAATTTTTCAAACAAAGAAGAGGATGCCTTCATAAATAGACTTGTGTGATTTAAATTTTTTTTATATGTGCAACATGTCGTTCATAGAATGCATAAAAGGGGTACATTGGTCATGAGAGTCTAGAAGACTAGACTTTGTTTGGGTAGAATAGGTGTCTATTACCTTCCCATTCCGTAACTTAGCCTCCGAATTTAGTGTCTTTGGATAGGTACACCTAGGTTTTATCTTTGCTTTATTTTAGGTAGAATGTAACTAGGACAAAAAGCCATGTAATTATTTGGTAGTTTGTAACTAGGACCCAAAGCCATGTAATTTTCAATTTAGCAAACATGTATTTTTTTTTATTCAATCAATAAGAATGAAACAATTCAGTCATGTATCTTGTATTTAGTTTTTCTTATTTTTTTTGTATAAAAAATAAGTGGCGACTCCACACCACCTACCCAAAAAGAGAGGTGTCTTTCAACGCACCCAAAATCTCTTTTTTGAGAGTACCATGGAATTTTCTCGGTCTCTCACACCATGGAAAGAAGTAGATGCCCTGGCTATGATACATTTACTTTCACAGGATTTAGAAATTGGAAAAAAGTCAATAATGGAAAGAATTGTGCCTTTTTGAATCATGTTGGGGAAGATCCTTGCTCACCCCACAACAATGTTGTGAAATATTGTGATGATCTATTGAGTGAATTAGTGCATATAGATAAAGTGATGAATGTGCAAAGTTTTGAACAAATTCTAAATAACTAATTGCGGGTGAAAACTTCTATTGATACTGTTCGGTGGCTCACCTTTCAAGGGTGTCCTTTTAGAGGTCATGACGAAACCCCTAATCAAAAAACTGAGGAAATTTCCTTGAGATGATTAGAATTTTGGCATCTTATAATGATAAGCTTGCACAAGTTGTTTTGGAAAATGCTCATAAATCTGCTAAGTACAATTCACCTACAATTTAGAAGGAGATTCTACATGTTATTGCTAGTAAAGTGCGGAGTAAGATTCGTGAAGACATTGGGGATTCCAAATTTTGTATTATTGTTGATGAGTCATGTTATGAGTCAAAGGGAGAGCAACTGGCTCTTGTTTTGAGATTTGTTGACAATGATGGCTTTATACAAGAACACTTCATTGATCTTTCTCATGTTAAAGATATTATTGCATTGACCCTAAATGCTATTCTTTCTCATCATTGTCTTAACATTCAAAATATTCATGGACAAGGATATGACGGTGCTAGCAACATGTGTGGTGAATGGAAAGGATTGCAATCCTTAGTTCTTAATGATTGTCCTTATGCATACTATGTGCATTGCTTTGCTCATCGGTTACAATTAGCATTAGTTGCTGCAACAAGTGAGGTAATCCTTATCCATGAATTCTTCTTGAATTTAAATTTCATTATCACTACAGTTGGTTCTTCGTGTAAATGTAATGATGAACTAAGAGCTGCTCAAGCTACAAAAATTGCTAGAATGTTAGCTATTGATGAACTTGAAAAAGGAACAGGGGCAAACCAAATTGGGACTCTAAAACGGGCTATAGATTGTTGGGGGCCTCATTTTAATTCTATTTGTTGCCTAGTGAGGATGTTTGGTCCAACTTGTTTGGTGCTTGAAAATATAAAGAAAGATGGGTCCACCTACTTGCAACATGGAGAAATGATTAATTCATTTGAGTTTATATTTAGTTTACATCTAATGAAGGAAATCATGGGTATTAATGATGTTCTTTGTCAAGCTTTACAGCAGAAATCTCAAGACATCTCAAATGCCCAAAATTTAGTTTCAGCAACAAAGGCACTCATCCAAAATTTGAGAGTAGATGGTTGGGATAATCTTGAGAATGTCATAGGATTCTCCAAAATATTTGAAATTGATATTCCACATCTAAGTGCTCAATTTGCTAAAGGTAGAAGTCATAAGAAAAGGGATCATGTTACAGTGGAGCATCATTATAATCTTGTTATATAGATGTTCAATTGCAAGAGCTTGACAATAGGTTTGGTGAACAACCAATAGAACTCTTGACACTTTGCTCTGCTTTGGATCCAAAGGATGCTTACAAATCCTTTAATGTGGATGATATATGTTGTCTTGTTGAGAAATTTTATCCTCTTGATTTTTTTGGTCAGGATAGAACTGGTTTGAAAATTCAATTGAAGCTATTTGAGCATGATGTGCAAAATCATTTGAAGTTTCAGAATTTGTCATCTATGGGAGAATTATGTTGAAGGTTAATAGAGATAGAAAATTCATAGGTATATCCTCTTATTGATCAATTGATTCGCCTTGTTTTGACTCTTCCAATGTCCATAACAACTGGTGAGCGAGCCTTTTTAGCTATGAAAATTGTTAAAACAAGACTGTGCAACAAAATGGAGGACAAGTTTCTCTCAGATAACTTATTTGTCTACATTGAAAAGGAAATTACTGATAACTTCACTACTAACTCAATACTTGATGACTTTAGATTTTTTAAAGAGTGTAGGTTACAATTTTGAACAAAGATGTTTAGCTTTTAAGTTATTGTATGTTTTGCGACTTTGCCCATTTTATAGTTGATTAAAGATATTAAATCATTTTGTCAATTTTGTCTTATGATTGTTTAATTTTAATTAAATATACTTTGGTTTATACATATTTTTTTGATATAGTTTATACATATTAAGTTATGAAGTATTGTACATTACTATTTTATATTTCATGCACCCACAAAAAAAAAAAATTAATACATGGCCCCCTCAAATATAAATTGTTGGCTTCGCCATTGTCTATGTTGTCCAAAGCAAATGGCTCATCAACATCACCTCTACAGATCTCAGAAGAAAAGACAGAAAAAAAAAAATGCAATACTTTCTATGTTAAACAAGCCTAGAACTAAAGTGCCCCCAAAACAAAAAATCTTTGAAAGTATACATTAATGGCTCATCTTCCATAGCATGCATTAGTTGAGTCAATGCCTTCAATGTAAGTATTTCCACGTTTCCGTACATTCCAAGTAAAGAGCGGTCAATTAAAATCTTTGAAGAACAGAATTGATAAAACTTGAAATACGAACAAACACAGCAGTGCAAGACCGAGTATTAAAATGAAACAAAATTGAAATAAAACTCTTATTTAACTAAAACAATGAATATCTGAAATGTATATTTAAATGGAGAAATAAGAATAAAATGTATTTGGGTTGCAGTGGTTTTTCTTACTCTACAGGATTTCTATATGGTTATTTTATCTAGAGAGCTCAAGTGAGATATTTAAATACCCATAAAAGTTGTCAATGTTCATTTCAATTCCTACAAATTATGACATGAACGTTAAAGTCTCTAACTTATATTTAAACATTAAAATCAGCTCTCTTATCGACCTCACTGCCCCTACTCACAACTCATTATCCTTGCGAAATCTCAACTGTA
This sequence comes from Quercus lobata, assembly GCF_001633185.2. Classification (NCBI taxonomy): domain Eukaryota; kingdom Viridiplantae; phylum Streptophyta; class Magnoliopsida; order Fagales; family Fagaceae; genus Quercus; species Quercus lobata. The sequence continues at coordinate 47,541,103 of NC_044913.1, forward strand.
TGTTTAACCATGTCAAACCCCGCACAGCCAATCATGGCCAAAACATGCAATTCCATCATTCAAATAATTTTATTAATAATAATTATTTCATGTGCAACATTGTGTAAAGTAATTTTTTTTTGAGAATTACATACATATGCATTGTGGGTTATTTGAACACACAATTCAACGTCCATATTGTGGGCTATTTGGCCACACAATCCAGCATAAATTACAAAGAAAACCCCCCAATAAAGTTTCATCATACAAAAATCTTGATTTGGAACCCAAACAAAATTAGCTGGAACAAAAAATAAGATTCTCATAATAAAACAATCAGATTTTGTTTAGGGGTTGAACTCAACCACTTTAGAATCTTATCAAAACACATCAAGATACCAAAATACAGCGAAAGCAATACCAAATCAAGTGATTCACATCCAAAAAACTAACCCAACCCCATCAATATTTCGAAATCCAAATAAGGTAAAAAAAAAAAAAAAAAAATACCCTTGAGGTTGCAACACCATGATCACAGCGGCTTTGACATATTTCCCAGGTTCCAGCACTGAATTAGGCGGAGGTGTGGAGATTTGATTCTAAGAAGAGGAGGATGACGTTTGGTTTTGGTGTTTGATTTTATCGTTGATTCCTCTAAAACTGATATGCCTGTTATTCCGCAAATAGCGCAAGCATACTTTTTAGATTTAGTGGTTTTTTGATGTAATGAAGCATCTACTATATTGGGGGTGATTGCTGAGGAGTCTTCTCTATTGGGGGTGATTGCTGAAGAGTCTTCTCTATGAATATTACTCTCAGAACCAGCGGGTGCTGCCGAAAGGGATTCCCCATTCAGTGTTTTCGAAATGGTTTCAACAATCTGCTCTATATACTTTGACTCTGAGCTGCACTAATAGGAAGCATAGCCACAATAGTAAGAAAGAATAAAAGATAGTGATCATGATTGCAAAAGAATTTTAGCAAAGAACCATTGAAGTAAAATTATAGACTATATAATTTGTAAAATGACAAAATTTAGTTACAAAATTAGTTGTATTATAAGGTTATAATCTTACTCAATAAAATAAACATTACTACATATTTTGAAAATCTAATCGTTGAATTACATTTTCTTTATACTCTTCATATACACATAAAATTTTGTATCAATTGGATATTATTTACTATATGATATATAAACTTATATTTTATGCACTATTTTAAACTACAAAAACTTGTAATTTAAACAATTTATTGATTACATAGTTATTAACTTTTAATTTTCTAAAAATTTTGCAAGCATAATGGATATAATAAGAAGATATAATCTAATTGTGGATTTGTCAAAATTCATCTCCAATAAAAATATATTGAATAAAGCTATAGACTAAAATTACAACCAATTTTATAACTAAATTTTGTCATTTGTAAAATATTTCTATAAAATTTCGTAATAGCCTTTTAAGTGGTGGGTATAAACCATATCAATCATGGGATAATTATTGACAAAGCATTAACAACATGCGTATCTATTTTTTTATAAAATTAAAACTGATATAGATTGAGATTTTAATTATGACCGAAAAAAAAAATTAAATTACCGCAAATGAAGATAGAAAGTAAGTTACCTATCTTTTTTCAAAGGGAAGCCCGACAACTTTGCAGACTCTGTCAATGCCTCCCTCCATTTCTTCTTAGGGCCCTTCGGAAGCGCTTTTGCAAAATTTCCCTTCTGTTCTCGTACTTCAGACGGAGACACATGGTAGAAAATAGGTAGCACTGTTAAAGTTTCTTTACATTTACACCTACGTTTACTAGTACTACTTTTGCAATCCATGATCGCCACGAGCTCATCAAGGCACCACTTGGAATTAGCATAGTTTTCGGAAAACACAATAACTGCAATCCTTGATGTTTTGATTGCCTGCACCAGCTCTGTCCAAATCGTCTTTCCTCTTTCAAGGTCACTATCATCTCTATACACGCGAATCCTTTTGTCTTTAAAAGCCTTACAGAGATGGTCCGTAAACCTTGTGCGAGTATCTTCGCCACGAAAACTAATGAAGACGTCATACTCATATTTACTGCAAGTGCAAGGTGTGGTTCGTAAGGACCAAGATGTGGTTCGTAAGGACCAAGACGGCATGGTTATTAGTTGCAGCACACAAAGAGTCCAGAATGAAGAGAGTAATTGGAGGTCAGCCTATGTGTATCTTTTATTTTTCGTGAGAGAAGAGCCTATTTATGTCAATATACTCAAAATGTTAGAGAAAAAAAGTCAAACAAGAAGCTGCCAATGGGGTCTACATATTATGTTAAATAATATCCTTACATATGTCATTCTATTCGTCATCTACTAGTGCTTACGTGAACCGGCACCCAATCCAATTGTTGATTGGACTACTTATGGTAAAATTCAAAGGTTTTCGTTCATAAAAAAAGGAAAAAAAAAAAAATGTCCCACAGAGTGAAAAACTAAAAAAGTTGACAAGATTGTAGGAACTTTTGAAGGAGTTTCCCAATAAGCGAGTGATTTATGCTTTTTGAGAAACAAATCAATGTGTTGATGTATTGATTAAAATAGAAACACAATCATTATATAGTTTTGATGGTTTTTTGTAATCCATGCTTTTTGAGAAACAAATCAATGTGATGATGTATTGATTAAATAGGAGCACAATCATTGTATAGTTTTGATTTTTTTTTGTAATCTATGCTTTTTGAGAAACAAATCAATGTGCTGATGTATTGATTAAAATAGGAGCACAATCATTGTATAGTTTTGATTTTTTTTTGTAATCCATGCTTTTTGAAAAACAAATCAATATGCTGATGTATTGATTAAAATAGGAGCACAATCATTGTATAGTTTTGATGTTTTTTTTGTAATCCATGCTTTTTGAAAAACAAATCAATGTGCTGATGTATTGATTAAAATAGGAGCACAATCATTGTATAATTTTGATGTTTTTTTGTAATCCACCGTATGTAATGGAGGCTATTTTGGTTGCTGATAAAACTAATATATATTGTAATAGACTTGTAAATTTTTAGTTTTAATATCAAATCATAGTTTATTCCAAAAAAAAAATAAAGTTGAAGGATTCCTTAAAAAAAAAAAAAGAGAGAGTTGACGGATCAATATAAAGTAACGGGGTCTACATATTATGTTAAATAAGATCTTTAGAACAATCCGGCTCAATTTTTATGTCTATTTTATAATAATAATTTACTTTTTTTTATTTTACAATATAATTTTTATAAAACTTCCATATCAGTATATTTATTATAAACTCTAACTTATTTAAATAATATATTTTATTATTATTTTATTAATAGATATCTCTTTATTAATATATATATTTTTTTTTCCATTCCACAAGGCCCAACCGTGCTTCTCTCTATTAATTGTCCTCTGCCTCTACTTTCAGTTCTCCCTAAACTCTCTTCCTCACTCCAATCTCAAACCCAGATCAGCAGCAACCTCACGATGGCAGATCGGCGGCAACCTGGCGGCGGCAGATCGGCAGCAACCTGGAGGAGCAGATCGGCGGCGGATTGGGGCAGATCCAACGGGTTTTCCGGTGGGTTTTTCATATGGGTTTTTGTTGGATTTTTCATATGGGTTTTTTCGGTGGGTTTCCGGTGGGTCTGTGTGGTTGGCGCTGTTCTGAGTTGTAGTGACTGAGTTGAAAATAAATACACATTTTTATAAATCTTTACATCCACTGATGTGGGTGTTTTTTTTGCTTAAAATGTGTAAAATTTGTACTTTTTTTCTATTTTAGAAGGCTTTAAATGAGCCGATGGGTTGCCCTTATATATGTCATACTATTCAGTCATCTACTAGTGCTTTGGTGAACTGGTGCCTAAGTTGGTCCAATTGTCTATTTGGACTACTATACAATTGCTCTAGTAAAAGTCAGAGCTTCCTGCTTTTCAAAAAAAAAAAAGTCAGAGCTTCCTGGACTAGAGGGGAGTGGCGAAAGCCCAATGAGGCTTTGGGCCGACCCAAGTGAAGCTTGGAAACGAACCGCGTCGATCGGCGGCCGGAGAAGTCGGCTGAAAGCTCGGACTTTGGGGTACAGAGAGAGTGAAACCTGGGGTTTTGGGTGGTGGTGGTGGCGGCGGCGGCAGCACAGGGATTTGGTGCATTGCGATGTGAGGGTAAAGGCAAAGGTGAAGGGTTTGAGAGAGAGACTTTGGTATTGGTCCAATAGCGGCGATTTTGGGGATGGGTTTGGCTTTGGTTTTTGTGGTGGGTTTGTTGGTACTGGTGATTTTGGTAAGGCTTGGTCCCTGTGATTGAACACTGTGGTGGTGTTGAAGCCATTGAAGACACACACGCACACAAAAACCCACCAACCAACAAAAAAGTTATAAAGGTGAGATTTTTGGAGTGAAATTAATGGGAAAATGTGATTTTTTGGTGATTTTGGAGATGGGTTTTGGTAGGGTTTGGATGAAGGGGGTGGTGGGAGATGGAGAAGTCATGTTGTATATGGAGCGAGATTTTAGATTTAGAGAGGGACTTTTAAGGGTTGGAGATAAGAGGAAGAGAGAGAGTTTGGGAAGTGGCAGCTGTGTAGGACTAGGACTCAGCTGAATTGGGCTTTTAGACTCAGACATTGAAATATTTTCCTTTCTTTTATAATTTTTGTTGGGATTTTTAGGCTTAGGTTTCGGCTATATTTGCTGGATTTATGTCAATATCATCAAAATGTTAGAGAAAAAAAGTCAAACAAGTCAAAATGTTAGAGAAGAAAAGTCAAACAAGAAGCTGCCAATGGGGTCTACATATTATGTTAAATAATATCTTTAGAGCACTCACAGCAATGAAGATATATTGTTATATTACTAAAATTTAGTCCCACAAACACAAAAATCTTGTTGCAGCAGTGGAGTTAAATCTAAAAATTTTAGTTTCATTGCTATAGTGCACATCTATAAATAGATGTGCACTGTTCATGAGAGCTAAAAAAAATATATATTATTTTATTCTTCCCACTTGCTCTCTCTTATCATTGTGCCTCTCTCTCTCTCATCTCCATCTCTGAAGCTCATCTCTCTCAACTCCGGTTTGAAGCTCATCGTTAACGTCGCCTCTGCCGACATCAACGTCACCGGCCCAGGCCGACCCAAGCCCCGAGCCGCCAATTCACGCCTTCGCCGATCAGACGCAAGCCACCGTCGCCACCCATCTCTCTATTCTCTTTGTTGTGATTGAGAGTTTTTTTTTTTTTTTTTTTTTTTTTTTTTTTTCAAATGCATTTTCATATGGGTTTGGTGGCTGTGGTGGTTGATTTTGGCTATGGTAGTGGTGGTGGATGATTTTAACAGTGGGTTTGTGGATTTTGGTTATGGTGGTGGTGGATAATTTTGGCTTTGGCAATGGGTTTTGTGGATTTTGGCTATGAGTTTTGTGGTTTATGGTTGTGGTTGTGGTTGTGGCAGTGGCAGTGGCAGTGGGTTGTGGTGGTGGTTGTCATGGCTGGTGAGTTTTTTAGGTTTTTATTTTGTTCTTCTTCACTGGTTTGGCTGTGTTGATTTTTCTAGGTTTTTGTTTTGTTCTTCTTCACTAGTTTTGATGGGCATAGTGGGGTTGTGGTTGTGCAGTGATTTTTATGGGTTTAATGGTGGTAGGTTGGTAGTTGAATGAAATATTATTTTATTGTAATATTTATATTATTTTATTGTGTTAAAAGGTAAAATAACGCTACTACTGTAGGGTGTGTGAAGGTAAAATAGATAAAATTACTTTTTGTGTAGCTAAAAAGCTAAAATTTTAGATCCACTGCTGTGGATGCTCTAATATGTCATTTTATTCCTCATGTACTAGTGCTTTGGTGAACTGGCACCTAATCTAATTGTTTTTTTTTTTTTTTATGAGAAATGCTGTAATTTTTATTAATTTGCTTAAAACGGTACATCTTGAGTCAAAGCGGATTCAATAGGTGTGGGATATTCTCTATCCATGTTACAAAAGTTTCTAAACCTTTGGCATGCTGTGACAATAGATGGGCTGGCTTGTTTCCATTTCATCGAACGTGTGTAAGTTGTATGGCCGTGAAGTCTTTGAGTCACATGATGCATGAGTTGACAACATTCTGTATGGTGGCTGGAGGTGTGGTAGAGCCCGTGAGTGACCTGTGGAGCATCTTAGAGTCAGTCTCGAAGACCACATCACGTAGCCCGACGTCCCAAGCGAAATCTATTGCCTCTTCCATGGCTTTCACCTTAGCTTCCAACAAACCCAGTGGTATCCACAGTTTCTTGCTCATTGCCGCCATACATTGTCCTGTATGATCCCGGGCGATGACTCCTATTCCTATCGCATTGAAATGTTGGAATACGGCACCGTCGACGTTTACCTTGTACCAGGGATTGTGCGGCGGAGTCCAGGTTGTATGCGCAGTGATATTTGGTACCATAATCCTGTGGTTTGCAAGCCCATATTCTTCAAGTAGGTTGGTTGCTAATTGCAGAATGATTGTGCTGGTTTGTCGAGACCCTTTTGTGTGAGCTTTGTTGCAGTTCAGCCATAGACTCCATGCTAAAGTAACAGTCAACCCCAGCAAATCATCCCCAGTGTGTTGGTGAAGTATCATATGCCAAAAGAGGTCAAGGAAACTGTCAAACCTCAAACCGTGGCCATAAACAGGTATGCCTGATGCTTGCCAGACTTCCTGGGCTTTGTCGCATGCCCATAGAGCATGTTCGACTGTCTCTACTCCATTGCGCAAACTTCACATGTTGGGTCGTCTAGGACTTTCCTTGGGAGCAGGTTGGACTTTGTTGGTAGAAGGTTCTTGCAGGCTCTCCAAGCAAAAGAACGAATCTTACTTGGTATTTTGAGGCGCCATATGGTTTTCCAAAACACCGAAATGTGATGGTTGTTAGATGTAGAACCTAGAGAGTTGGTAGCGGCTTGTGAAAGTGAAAGAGCGACCTTGTAGGCAGAGTTAACCATGAATCGTCCTTTGGGTGTGAATGCCCAGACCATGCGATCCGGTGGCTTTTGAATGCTTAAGATGGCTTGCGCATCATGTGGAAGGAAGATTTCCTTGATAATGCCTATTCTCTAGTTTCCGGTATCATGGTCTATGAGTAAATTGACATGTGACTCAGGATGCAAGGCATGTGGTGATAGCAACAAAGATTCAAGACCACAGCTGGCACCCTTAGTTTCTGCAGACCAGCAAGGATAGCGTGATCTCCTCCCACAGCTGGCACCTTTAGTTTTTGCAGACCAGCAAGGATAGGCGTGATCTCTTCCATATTTTCTTTTTTCTTTCCTAATATATCTCTTATTACATTTACATCAGTTATGTTGTATAGATCCCACCTTGTAACATTTTATCTATATAAGTAAATATAAGAAATCTCTCTATCTCAACTGTGAGACAGAGTTCTCAAAATTCTTTATGGTATCAGAGCTACTGGTGAGATAGAGAGATTTCTTTCTTCCTTTTTAAATCATGTCATCCTTATCAAATTCATCTCAAGTTGATGAGTACCCTTATCCGGTGACACAAAATGTTGCTAATTTTGTATCACTCCGTCTCTCTTCCACAAACTTCCTTCTTTGGAAAACACAAATGTTAAACATCCTTGAGAGTTATGATCTTCAAGGATTTATTACAAGTGAAACTAAACCACCATCACAGTTTATCATGGACGCTGAGTCCAATCCACATCCAAACCTTGCATTTGTGAAGTGGCGAAAATCTGACCGTCTGGTCGAAGGATGGTTGACAGCCACTCTATTTGAAGAAGTCCTTGGCATTGTTGCGGTCTCAACACTTCAGTTGAGGTCTGGAATGCACTTGTACATGCCTTTGCACGAGTTTCATCTGATCGTAGCCTTGCACTAAAGCAACGGCTCACTTCTATGACTCGGGGTACTGACACTTTGGCTATGTATTTACACCGATTCAAAGCTGTTTGTGATGATCTTGCTGCCATTGGCAAACCAGTTACAGATCAAAAGCAGTCATGGTGGCTTCTAAATGGACTTGGCAAGGAATATGCAATGTTCACCACCACTATGCTTCGCCCTCCCGTTCTATCATATTCAGAAATAGTTACTCTCCTAGAAAGTTATGCTGAACAGCATAATCTTGATGCACAACCAGCTCCTCAAATGGTCTTCTATGGCCAATGCAGTAACAAGAACATAAAAAATAATGGACGGCAAATATCATTCAATTCCAAAGGACGTGGCTTTGCTCAAGGTCACCTAAGACTTTTAATTCCTCACAGTCCCGTAACCAGCTAGTTGGTAGTAAGGATGAGGTTCCTATTTGTCAGATCTGTAACAAATAGAATCATATAGCTCTTAAGTGCTTTAATCGATTCAACCATTCATTCTTTCCAGATGATATCCCAAAAGCACTTACAGTTATAAAGATTGCTGATAGTCGAGATTCTAAATGGTTCCCAGATATTGGAGCAACAGATCACATCACAGACGATCCAGGTAATCTTGATTCTTTAACTCCCTATCATGGATCTGATGGTGTAATGGTGGGAAATGGACAAACTTTGCCCATTACTCATATTGGTCAAGCAACTATTGGTACTAGTGTTTCTTCTATCAAATTAAATGATATTTTGTTGGTCCTTGATATAAAGAAAAATCTACTCTCTGTTAGCAAGCTTACAACTGATTTTCCTTTCACTTTTGAATTTGATGGTCTTGGTTTTGTGATAAAGGACATGACAACCAACCAAATAGTAGTGAAAGGGTGTAAACGAGATGGACTGTATGCTCTTGATGGAGGTGGACCATTTGTTGTTGATGGAGATCCAAAGGCCTTTTTCTCTTACAGATTTCGGCAGGCTAATAATGATTGTTGGCATCACCGACTTGGCCATCCACACCAACGAGTTATCGATCATTTACATTCAAGCAATCTTATTTCTTTTAATTCAAAGTCCAAGTCTTTCAAAGTTTTCACTAGTTGTTAGATGGGAAAATCTTGTAGGCTACCTTTCTTGCCTGTTGAAAATGAAATAAAGATTCCATTCTTCAAAATTCATTGTGATTTATGGGGACCAGCCCCAGTAAAATCAAGGGAACATTTTCGTTTTTAAGCAATATTTGTTGATGATTATACACACTTCACATGGTTTTTCCCTTTACGCAAGAAGTCAGATTTATTTGCTTCTTTTGAACAATTTTACAGATATGTAAAATGTCAGTTTGATGCTAAAATTTGTGTTTTCCAAAGTGATGAAGGGGGAGAATTTGCATCCAATCAGTTTAGGCAGAATTTAATCAACTTAGGCATTCACCATCAATCTGCCTGTCCCAAAACACCAAAACAAAATGGGAAAGCTGAGCGAAAGCATCGTAATGTCACAGAATTGGGCCTAACCATGATGTTTCATGCTCGGCTTCCACCTCGATTTTGGGTGGATTGCTTTTCAACAGTTGTTTTTCTAATTAATCGGTTGCCATCTCAACACCTAGGAATGCAATCTCCATTCTTTCGACTTTATGGAAAGCATCCTGATTACTCTACTTTCCGTGTGTTGGGTTCCAAATGTTTTCCTTATCTTGGTGATTATCGGACTAACAAATTGCAGCCAAAATCTCTTCCTTGTGTGTTTATTGGTTACAGCATAAAGCATAAAGGCTATAAATGTCTATATCCACCAACTGGACGTGTGTATATCTCTCGACGTGTTGTGTTTGATGAAGCAGTCCTGCCTTATAGTGAGCCCATTAAACTCTATGACAAAGATTCAATTGAGGGGGAGATGTGCACCTTTTCAGATTGGGAGCTAAATACCCCTATTGCATCTTCAGATATCAATTCTCCAGCTAGCAGATCTACATTACCATCTTTGTCTGCACTAGCACCGCCAACTCTCTTAAAGCCTTCAGTTTCAAATTCCATCATGGAGCCCACACTTGAGTCATTTGCCTTACCTTTCTCATCTAGGGCTAACTCTTCTCCAAACTTATCTAATGTTGCTTAAGTCTTCAACCTATCAGATGTTATTATGGAGTCCACTTCTCAAGATATTCCCCCTCCTTCTGCTTCATCACCTATCCCTATTGCATCAAACAACCATACTATGGTCACTCGGTCAAAGGCTGGAATCATTCGGCCTAATCCAAAATATCATGGTTTTCATGTTGCACGGGCTCCACTTGACATCCCACAAGAACCACGATCCATCACAGCTGCAAAACGCCATCCCGGTTGGGCTATTGCCATGGATGAGGAACTTGCTGCCCTTGCAACCAACCATACTTGGACTCTTGTTCCTTATTGACCTGACATGAACGTGGTGGGTTGCAAGTGGGTTTACAGAGCTAAGCTTAATCCTGATGGCTCTCTTGAACGTCTCAAGGCTCGTTTAGTAGCCAAGGGCTTCAACTTAGTAGATGGTGTTGATTTTTCAGAAACTTTCTCCTCAGTTGTCAAACCTACAAGTATTCAACTCACTCTTACAATTGCTGTTGTGAAAGGCTGGGAAATACGTCAACTTGATGTCAAGAATGCATTTCTTCATGGGCATCTCTCTCAACCTGTGTATGTGCAACAACCACCTGGATATGTTGATCTGAAGCTTCCAACACATGTCTGCCAACTAAGTCGTGCTTTATATGGTCTTAAACAAGCTCCTAGAGCTTGGTTTGATAGACTTAGTGAATTTCTTCTTGCTCTTGGGTTCTATTGTAGCACAACCGACCCAAGCTTGTTCATTTGTCAGTCCCAAGGTGGTATCCTTATTTTACTTCTCTACGTAGATGACATGGTGGTCACTGGTGATGATCCATCTCGAATCACATGGCTTATCTCTCAACTAGCACGTGAGTTTTCCATTAAAGACCTTGGCTTTCTTCATCATTTTCTTGGTATTGAAGTCCATCGAATCCCCACAGGTCTCTTTCTCTCTCAACACCGCTATGCACTAGATCTCTTAGAGCGTGCCTCAATGAGTTCTTGTAAACCAATCTCCACACCCATGCCATCCAAAGGTTGACATTTGCCAAACTGTAATGAATTGTACTCTGATCCTACTCATTATAGGAGCATTGTTGGTGGTCTTCAGTATCTCACATTCATAAGACCTGACATTTCCTATAGTGTTAACTTTGTATGTCAATTCATGCATGCTCCTACCTTGGCCCATTACAAGCTTGTTAAACGTATCTTGCGCTATGTTTGTGGTACTACTCACCTTGGTATGCGCATTTTAGCCTTTAGCACCCTTGATCTTTATGCATTTTCCAATGCAGATTGGGCAGGTTGCCCTACTAGTTGTTGCTTTACAACTGGTTTTTGCACTTTCCTTGGTGGTAATTGTATATCTTGGAGGGCTAAGAAACAATCAACAGTTGCTAGGTCCAGTGCTGAAGCCGAGTACCGCTCCATGGCAGCTACTGCAGCTGAACTCACATGACTTTCCTTTCTCTTGCGAGACCTTGGCATACCTCTCTCTTGCCCTCCAATTTTGCACTGTGATAACCTAAGTGCCTTGCACATGACAGTCAATCCAGTCTTTCATGGTCGTACCAAACATATTGAATTGGACTATCACTATGTTCGTGAAAAGGTTGCTCTTGGCTCTCTTGAAACACGCTTTGTATCCTTTACCAATCAACTCGTTGACATTTTCACAAAGCCACTATCCAAGCTTCCATTCTTGGCATTACGGATCAAACTTGGCCTCTGTCCTAATCCATGGCCTAGTTTTAGGGGGAGTGATAACAACAAAGATTCAAGACCATAGCTGGCACCCTTAGTTTCTGCAGACCAGCAAGGATAGCATGATTTCCTCCCACAACTGGCACCCTTAGTTTCTACAGACCAGCAAGGATAGGCGTGATCTCCTCCATATTTTCTTTATTCTTTCCTAATATATCTCTTATTACATTTACATCAGTTATGTTGTACAGATCCCACCTTGTAACATTTTATCTATATAAGTAAATACAAGAAATCTCTCTATCTCAACCGTGAGACAGAGTTCTCAAAATTCTTTATGTGGGTGGGTAGTGACTCTAAAGGTGGAGCAAGTGGGAAGCCACTTATTAGTCCAGATCTTGATTGAATTTCCATTGCCAACCTGCCATCTGTAACCACGTTGAACAACCTTTTGAGCAGCCATGATACTTCTCCAAGCATATGAAGGCTTTGACCCCATTTCAGCACTAATGAAATCCCTCTCTGGAAAGTACCGAGCTTTAAATACTCAGTGGACAAGAGAGGAGGTGTTGGTTTGTAAGCGCCAACCTTGCTTGGCCAAGAGGGCGAGGTTGAAAGCTTTTAGGTCATGGAAGCCTAAGCCTCCTTCAGTTTTTGGTACACAAATCTTGTCCCAGCTAGACCAAGCAATCTTGTTTTTTCCATTGTTTTGACCCCACCAAAAACTTCTAACCATGCTTGTTCATCACATAGAGCATTTGAGAGTTGAAAGACGCTCATGGTGTATATTGGGATTGCTTGAGCCACTGCTTTTATGAGGATTTCCTTGCCAACATGAGATACAATTTTTCCTTCCACCCCGAAAGCTTATTATTCAGTTTTTCTTTTAAAGCTTGAAATGTGTTGCACTTAGATCTTCCCACCAAAGAAGGCAGTCCTAAATATGCTTCATGTTGTCAAATGATGTTAGCTCCAAAACGGTTTTTGATGGCTTCTTGGATCTCTTGAGGGGTTTTGCGGCTGAAAAAGAGAGATGTTTTTTCTCGATTTAGTTGCTGTCCCGTTGAATATTCACAGATATCCAAGATTTCCTTAAGTGTGGAGCATTCCTCAATATTGGCTTTACAAAACATTAAGCTATCATCTACAAAGAAAAGGTGAGAAATCTTTGGTCCCCTTGGGCATGCAGCCACACCGCTCAAAAGCCCAAACTCCACTGATTTCCTTATTAGTGCTGATAGTCCTTTTGCACAAAAAAGAAACAAGAAAGGAGAAAGTGGGTCACCCTGATGCAAACCCCTAGAAGGGGTAACGTGTCCTCGGGGCCTTCCATTAATTTTTATAGAATATGTGACAGTACTAACACATCTCATCATAAGCTTCACCCAAGATTCACGGAAACCCATTTTAGACAATATTTTTTCCAAACATCCCCACTCAACTCTATCAAAAGCCTTACTCATATCCAGTTTTAAGGCCATCTCCCCAACTTTGCCACTACGTTTTTTATTGATATGGTGCATTGTCTCATAGGCAACGAGGACATTATCTGTGATGAGGCGGTTAGACATGAAAGTACTTTGGTTTTCACTAATTATTTGTGGGAGGAAACGCCTTAAATGGTTTGCTAGTACTTTTGAGGCTATGCGGGATATAACATTAGTCAGGCTAATGGGTCGATATTGAGTGATTTTTTTTTGGGTTTTTTATTTTTAGGATGAGCACAACATGAGTTTCATTGAATTTGGGGGGGATGATATTATGATTGAAAAAGTTCAAGACTGTTTTTGTAACACAATCACCTATTAAAGACCAAAAGTGCTGGTAAAAGAAAGGAGGCATACCATTAGGTCTCGGGGATTTCTAGGGGTGCATTTGTTTTAAAGCTCTGTGTACTTCCTCGACTGTGAACTCTTGGGTAAGGGAATCATTCATGTCAGTGGTCACCACGGGTTCTATGGCATCAATGAGAATGGTTGAGTTGGTATCTCCCTGTGTACTGAAAATGTCCGTGAAATAGCCCACAATGATATTCTCCACTTGTTGATCATCCATCTAAGTCACAAATACCATGGATTGTGTTTTGCTACTTTCGGTTTGTGGCTTTAGCATGGAAAAAGCTTGTGTTGCGGTCCCCATCAGTGAGCCGAAAGTTCTGTGATCTTTGCTTCCACATGTTGTTTTCAGCATCCAACTAAGTGTTTAGCATTTTTGGGACTTCAAATATCTCCCTGTCAGTTTCGGCACTATGGGCTTGATTCTCCAACATTTGTAATTTTTTGTGTAAGTGCTGTATCTTGCGTTCCACATGGCCATACTCTGTTTTATTCCATGTTTGCAACCTAGCTTGGCAAGTTTCAAGGCAATTTGTGATAGGGAGGCCATCCGGTTTAGACAGCCCTTCTTGCCAGGAATCTTGCACTACTTCAGAACATCGTGGGTCGCTTAAACACATCTCTTCAAACCAGAAAAGCTTCTTATCTTTTTGGCGGCTGTGCCGATCATCCCTAAGGCGCAGAGAGAGCATGGAGTGATCAGATGTTGACATGGAGATGTGGTGGACGGTAGCACCATGAAAAAGCAATCTCCAAGCATTGTTTGCAAGAGCCTTGTCAAGTCTTATTCTCATTCGACCTTCCACCTGATCGGTTTTGGACGAAGTGAAAGGCGAGCCAACAAACCCCAAGTCTTGAAACCCACAGAGGTGAATGGTTTGGCAGAATCTGTCAAGCTATCTAGCCGGCCGCAACCAACCTCCAGATTTTTCAAATTGAGAAACAATCTCATTGTAGTCTCCGATACGAAGCCACGGTTGTTGATTGGACTACTTATGATAAAATTCAAAGGTTTTCGTTCATAAAAAAAGAAAAAAAAATTCCCACATAGAGAAAAACTAAAAAAGTTGACGATTCCTCAAAAAAAAAAAAAAAAAAGTTGACGGATTAATATAAAGTAATGGGATCTACATATTATGTTAAATAATATCCTTATATGTGTCATTCTATTTAGTCATCTACTAGTGCTTTGGTGAACTGGTACCTAAGTTGGTCCAATTGTTTATTTGGACTACTATACAATTGCTCTAGTAAAAGTCAAAGCTTTTTTTTTTCTTCAACCTGTGTCAATTACATTTATAAGTTCATTGTAGTATAACTTGTTACTCATTCCCTTAAAAGTTATCATAACTTTTGAGTAGAGTTTATAGTATGGTTTTGTATTAAAACCTCTTTTCTTCTCCCATGTGTACGTATTTGTTTCTCAAAAAAAAAAAAAAAAAAAAAGAGTTCATTGTAGTACCATTTTATGTATCTTAAGTGTAATGGGAAAAAAATTTATAACGAGGTTAATGCTGGAATTTTCAATAATGACAGAATTTCAAATTTTAGCTTAGATAAGTTGTTTGATCATTTTGGTTTTTAAAACCATAGTTGTTACTTGTATAATATTGAGTTTGAATTATATTAGATGGTTAGCTTTATAGACTTAATTTTAATTAGTGCTTTAGGTGGTTATATATATATATATATATACACATATATGTGATTCATAAACTTATCTTCATTTTTTTTAATCCTTTGGTTTGATTGATGACCCACTAGTTGAACTGGTAACCTAATAATCCAACTCTTAATTCAAGTTAACAACTTTAAAAGTATGAGAGAAAGTTTAATATAATATAATTTTATTTATCTCTTTTACCTTTTTGTATAATTATGAAATTTGATAATTATAGGAGTTATTAATGGAAAATTATTATGATTTTATTCTAACATGAAACTATATAGGGTAAATTTCATTTACATTCCTTGAAATTTGGGCTAATGCCAACCGGGTTCAAGATTTTTCAAAACTAACCAATTTGGTCCCTAAAGTCAATTTAGTCCTTAAAACAGTTAAGGAAAAATAACTAATTGTTTAGGAACTAAGTTGGCTTTAGGAATGAAATTGGCTAGTTTTGAAAAGTCTTGGACCTGGTTGGCATTAATTTAAACCTTAGAGTATGTTAGTGGAATTTACCAATTATGTATTAGGGTTTTATTATGATTGTATTTGTATATGAAATTATATATTCTTTTTTTTAAAAGACCAATATTCTAATGGAGAGTATAATTAGGGAATAGATTTATATATATATATATATATATATATATATATCTATATATTTATATATAGAAGAATTTCAATGCATTTCATTAAGGAAGATTGTTCAAATTAGCATAAAATACAAATTCAAGTCATCCAAGGTTTGGTGGCACATCTTCCAAAACTTATGGAATAGAATTTAAACTCTATAATCTATAAATTTGAGTATTCTAAGCAAGAATCTTGTAGCTTAATTGTCATATCATAGTATTTACAATAGAGATATCCAAAGTTTAAATACCCACACTCCTAATTATTGATTTAAAAAAAAAAAAAGTAATGCTAAAGGTACTGGTACAAATTTTTCTACACATGCAATATTTATTAATTGTTTTTGCTAAAAGCCCCAAATCAAAATGAGTATTGCTAACATATGACATGCAGCATTTGTTTATCAAAGTGAGTATTGCTAACATATGACATGCAGCATTTGTTTATTATGTCGTTGACACTGCTTGTGTAGTGCTTGACAAAGATGAATGCTTGTGGCAGCTTGGGGTTTGAATAGAGGAAGAGGCGATCTGACCATGAGGGAGAGAGGGAGAGGTGATCTGAGCAAAGAAGAAGAAGAAGCAATAGGAGCGGCAGTAGAGATAGAAGAAAGAGGTTGTGGGTTTGGGATGAGAGAGGGGTGAGAGATTAGATTTGAAAGGGTATGTGAGTGTTCACTATTTTACTGTGTTTTTAGATTTGATAGGAGAGAGTGGGATATTAAATGAAAATAATAATTGTAGGTGCCCAACTTTTTACGATCCCAAGTCAGTGTTGGGCTCGTATGAAAAGAGGCCCTCACAATATAATTTGTAGAGAGTGGGCTTCAAAGGTATGGCCTTGGACATAGATGATCTGGTTGGTAGTAGTTCCTATGGGAAATACTGCATGGGCGGGTTTGATTTTCCTAACTAAAAAATCCCCCTCCCTCTTTTAGCCGGCCTTCCCCTTTTATATTGGTGTTCCATTTCCTTTTTTGTGTCCATGTGTTGATTTTACTTTTTAGGGTGCAGGCTTGTCCAGTCGACCCATACCTAGAGTGGTTGGGAGTTGCTGGAGAGGCGCATGGGCATGGGCATGGGCCTGTCAGACGTCGAATCCCATATTACTGTGTTGGCTGCTTTTTCCCTGGCCTTGCCCCTACACTCATTTTGTTCCTCTCTTTGGGCATTTAGTGAAGTGCCGAGGAGGAAGTCGTCCTCGGCAATGGCTCTCCTCGGCTTGGGCCGCGGACCTTAAGATAAATTGGACCTGGGCCGGGGCTACACTTTCTTTGGCCCCACAATAGCCCCTCAAAAGCCTGCTTCCCGACTTTTAGTTGGGGATGAGGGTTTTGGTAATGTTGGGCCTACGTCATAGCCTGCTCTGCTTCTTTGCTCCATTAAGATTTGCAATTTCCCTCTTATACGGGGACGTGTCAAACTAAGAGGCATTCCCTCACCTACTCACGCGGGGTCCTTTGACACCCCTACGCTCGAGGTGCTCCTTCACGAGGATCTTCAGATCCTACGGTCAAGAATGGCGTTGGAACTTGAGCCCACCGTTCCCTATCTGTAGCCTTCTTTGGAACTCTGCGTACATTAAATACCTCCTCCTTTCCCTTTAAATAAGTAAGACAGTAGGTCACTCCTCTTACATACAAACCCATCAATCCTCTTCACAACTGTAACCCTTCGGCCGTGATCACAGTCTCTATACTTAGTGTTCCCCACCTTTGGTGCAATATGCTTAAGACACGTGTAGGGGTGAAGAAACTACCCCCTCCGCAGAGGCGCCGGACTCTTCCAAGGCTCAAGGTGATGTGGTCTGGACAAGGTAGACATAGACTCAAGGTGATCTTCCATTTTGGTAAGATGGGGATGATATCTCCCTCTCTTTTAGCCAAAATCCGAAGCAGGTACTGGCCGAGTCAGATCCTTGATGCGACAGAAGTAGGGTTTTCCGCCATCAGCGCCGTCTGCTTTGTCGCAGACGTGGTTCTACGGGGTCTCCTTCACCTCCGGCTCTCTGCACCGTTTCTTTAGATGGTGTTAGCCTGAGGTCAGGTTCCTTGCACCTTTTCTTCACCGGTGCAAGCCCCAAGTTAGGTTCTTTGGCTGCCTAAGTTATGGGCATGTAAAAGTGTCGAGGAATAGTTTCCTTAGACAACATCTTAGAACAGCAGCCAACCTCTCCTCTGCGCTTTTCTTCGGCTCTTTCTTCATTCTATTGCATCTTTTCTTTTCACTTGTGTAGTTGGCTTTAGTATAAGCTTATTCCAGCTTTTCATTGTACACTGTACTGTTTTTTTGTCTTAATAAAAGATGAGTTTATTTCTTTCTAAATATTTTTCTTTTCGGTAGCAATTACTTTGCGAATGAATATTAGATATACGCTTGCCTTTGATGATACTTGGAGCAGAAAAATGCCTTAAAACAAACTCCTACTAGTTCAAACTTACTGACATTATCAAGTATAACAATGGTAATCCTTAATAAATTAAACTCTTGGAACTAACCGGGATAACGGCTTAGCGCTGCGCGATGCCTGCTAGACAAATGTCCGAGAATGATAAACTCTAAATAATTCATCAAAGAGAGTAGCCGAGCAGTGAGGGCCTCTTTTGTGTTTTTGGTAGCATATTGCACTATATTGCATCAATCCCTTTGGTACTGAGGGTCCGAGGGTAGAATGAGGAATCCATTCAGTGTAGGGATTAACCCAACTGTTAATGGGGAGTTCTCCTTGGATAGATTCTAAGGCCCATGTAACGTAGTTTTTCTTTTAACCATACAAGGCCTTGGTTTCCCCAGAGGCTTGGGTCCGAGGACCATACAAGGCCTTGGTTCTGTCCAAAACTTGTCATTTTGCTTCTAAGCAGTTGGTTTCCCCAGAGGCTTGGGTCCGAGGACCATACAAGGCCTTGGTTCTGTCCAAAACTTGTCATTTTGCTTCTAAGCAGCTGGTTTCCCCAGAGGCTTGGGTCCGATGACCATACAAGGCCTTGGTTCTGTCCAAAACTTGTCATTTTGCTTCTAAGCAGTTGGTTTCCCCAGAGGCTTGGGTCCGAGGACCATACAAGGCCTTGGTTCTGTCCAAAACTTGTCATTTTGCTTCTAAGCAGTTGGTTTCCCCAGAGGCTTGGGTCCGAGGACCATACAAGCCTTGGTTCTGTCCAAAACTTGTCATTTTGCTTCTAAGTAGTTGGTTTCCCCAGAGGCTTGGGTCCGAGGACCATACAAGGCCTTAGTTCTGTCCAAAACTTGTCCTTTTGCTTCTAAGTAGTTGGTTTCCCTAGAGGCTTGGGTCCGAGGACCATACAAGGCCTTGGTTCTGTCCAAAACTTGTCATTTTGCTTTCAAGTAGTTGGTTTCCCCAGTGTCATTTTGCTTTCAAGTAGTTGGTTTCCCCAGAGGCTTGGGTCCGAGGACCATACAAGGCCTTGGTTCTGTCCAAAACTTGTCATTTTGCTTCTAAGCAGTTGGTTTCCCCAGAGGCTTGGGTCCGAGGACCATACAAGGCCTTGGTTTTGTCCAAAACTTGTCATTTTGCTTCTGAGTAGTTGGTTTCCCCAGAGGTTTGGGTCCGAGGACCATACAAGGCCTTGGTTTTGTCCAAAACTTGTCATTTTGCTTCTGAGTAGTTGGTTTCCCCAGAGGCTTGGGTCCGAGGACCATACAAGGCCTTGGTTCTGTCCAAAACTTGTCATTTTGCTTTCAAGTAGTTGGTTTCCCCAGAGGCTTGGGTCCGAGGACCATACAAGGCCTTGGTTCTGTCCAAAACTTGTCCTTTTGCTTCTAAGTAGTTGGTTTCCCCAGAGGCTTGGGTCCGAGGACCATACAAGGCCTTGGTTCTGTCCAAAACTTGTCATTTTGCTTCTGAGTAGTTGGTTTCCCCAGAGGCTTGGGTCCGAGGACCATACAAGGCCTTGGTTCTGTCCAAAACTTGTCATTTTGCTTTCAAGTAGTTGGTTTCCCAGAGGCTTGGGTCCGAGGACCATACAAGGCCTTGGTTCTGTCCAAAACTTGTCATTTTGCTTCTGAGTAGTTGGTTTCCCCAGAGGCTTGGGTCCGAGGACCATACAAGGCCTTGGTTCTGTCCAAAACTTGTCATTTTGCTTTCAAGTAGTTGGTTTCCCCAGAGGCTTGGGTCCGAGGACCATACAAGGCCTTGGTTCTGTCCAAAACTTGTCCTTTTGCTTCTAAGTAGTTGGTTTCCCCAGAGGCTTGGGTCCGAGGACCATACAAGGTCTTGGTTCTGTCCAAAACTTGTCATTTTGCTTCTGAGTAGTTGGTTTCCCCAGAGGCTTGGGTCCGAGGACCATACAAGGCCTTGGTTCTGTCCAAAACTTGTCATTTTGCTTTCAAGTAGTTGGTTTTCCCAGAGGCTTGGGTCCGAGGACCATACAAGGCCTTGGTTCTGTCCAAAACTTGTCATTTTGCTTCTAAGTAGTTGGTTTCCCCAGAGGCTTGGGTCCGAGGACCATACAAGGTCTTGGTTCTGTCCAAAACTTGTCATTTTGTTTTTCTCATCTGTGGGGCCTTGACTTTAAGGGAATGAAATCCTCGGCCGAGCCCCTTGAACCGTCTACGCGACTAACGCTATATGTGTAGCCCCTAGTCAAGGATCATAGCCCCTATCGAAGCTCCACGCTAGAGCATTGTAAGTGGCTGGTAGAAACGACACAGGAATTGTCTCAACCATCATCTATGCCAAGACACAAACCTCCCCACAAACGGCGCCAATTGTAGGTGCCCAACTTTTTACTATCCCAAGTCAGTGTTGGGCTCGTATGAAAAGAGGCCATCACAATATAATTTGTAGAGAGTGGGCTTCAAAGGTATGGCCTTGGGCATAGATGATCTGGTTGGTAGTAGTTCCTATGGGAAATACTGCATGGGCGGGTTTGACTTTCCTAACTAAAAAAACCCCCTCCCTCTTTTAGCCGGCCTTCCCCTTTTATACTGGTGTTCCATCCCCTTTTTTGTGTCCACGTGTTGATTTTACTTTTTGGGGTGCAAGCCTGTCCAGTCGACCCATACCTAGAGTGGTTGGGAGTTGCTGGAGAGGCGCATGGGCATGGGTATGGGCCTGTCAGACGCCAAATCCCGTATTACTGTGTTGGCTGCTTTTTCCCTGGCTTGCCCCTACACTCATTTTGTTCCTCTCTTTGGGCATTTAGTGAAGTACCGAGGAGGAAGTCGTCCTCGGCAATGGCTCTCCTCGGCTTGGGCCGCGGACCTTAAGATAAATTGGGTCTGGGCCGGGGCTACACTTTTTTTGGCCCCATAATAATAATAATAATAATAATAATAATAAAATGAATAAAAATGATTATCTGATTATATATTAATAGGAAAAGTTTCAAAAAAGTCAAATTAGAATTTTAAATTAAAGTCAAATTTTGTGCCATGTGTTTAAATTTATGAGTATCAGACCATAATTATCCTTTCATCTGTTCAATTCAAATCTGAAATTGGAGTCCAATTTTTCTCCATTTGTCTAAATTTAAATGGGATCAAGTTATAATTGTCCTTGTGGTGTTTTTTTTTTTTTTTTAATTTTTTTTAAATTTTTTTAATTTATTTTTTTTGCTCAATAACACGTTGTGCACTTCTTTTATATCAGAGCCGCCTATTTCAGGTTCACCTCCTCTTCTAAAATCAGTATTCTTTAATATCAGGTTCCGCATATTAGATTTCTGTATCTTATATAGGAAGAGTATCATATGGTGGAAACTGATTTAATTTTAAATAATACGAATACTATCTTTGAGAGCACTTGACATTAATCCAATATTATATCAGGTTAGATTTCTGTTATACTAATGATATGCGACGGTTGTTTGGAATCCGTGCCATTGCATTACTAATAATGCTAAATTCAACAGATCATTTTCCTAATGAGCACTTGATCCACGTGATAAGGTCTGTTGAAGTTGCTATCCATACAGTGTGGAAGCTCAAAGGCAAGCAGGCGTAGAAGCTGTCCAGGAGCCAGGAGGCCAGAGGTAAGACAGAGCTTGAGAGATAAAGCAGCACGACAACCATTGTGGGAGAACAAATATGAGGTAATGTTCTGCCTTACCAAAACAATGGTTAAATTGAATGTGGATAGTTGATATTGACTATATGCTGAACCAAAAGAAGCGAAACTAAAATTTCTAGAATTGTAATTGTAAGAATTGGAGGAGAGAGAGAGATACAGAAACCAGTAGAGGCGCAGTGGTGGGCTCTGTAAATGGCGTTGTCATGAGGGAGAATATCGGTGCCGTCAATGCTTCCTGCTTGGATCGGATGATACGACTCTGCGTAGAACACTGCGTTTATTTTGTTCCCATTCATTTTTTTTTTCTTTTCTACTCTTTTCTTTTTCCCAAATCTCTGTGTTACTTAGTGTCTCAACTCTCAAAAAGAGTGCACAAGGCCTAGGAGGGAAAAGAAGAGAAACAACTTGTAGTCGATATGGGAGTCTAGCGGTGAAAGGGACTTTACTCTCAAAGTTTGTAACTTCTTTTTTTTTTTTTTGGGTAACTTGTAACTTCAAACTTTGAAATAATTTTAATTTTGTGCCACACTCTTTGAAATTTTAGATTTGAATATGAAACATTATTTAATGATTTAAAACAAGTCCTTCCATCCATGTCCGTTAATGAAATGGTAGTTAAATATCATTTTCATTTTAAAAGACCTAATTCTACCAAATTAAAATTAGGTAAGTTAATGCCGTATTAGTACAGATCATATTGGAAAAATATACCGTACTGGCTGTTAAACCATTTTTCGAGTTTTGCATTTTGACATTTGGGGTGGTACAATAAAAAAATTGTGAAAAAAATACTACTTAAGTTAATATATTGGATTAATTTTCTTATGTTATATTTAGACTCATAAAAATATGTAGATTTTAAATTTTATGTTGATAAACATAAAAATTAATTATTTCATACTAACAGAAATATATACAATATATATATATATAT
Source organism: Quercus lobata (assembly GCF_001633185.2). Lineage (NCBI taxonomy): Eukaryota > Viridiplantae > Streptophyta > Magnoliopsida > Fagales > Fagaceae > Quercus > Quercus lobata. The sequence continues at coordinate 47,563,843 of NC_044913.1, forward strand.
ATATATAGCAATAATTCTAAAAAAGTGCATCGGTGTCAATCGATACTAAAATATTTCGTTCCTCTTATCAAACCAAAACTATCTCGAGTACAAAATTGACTCCCTTAATTAAAACTACGATGTTTAGTTATTATTATCTATCTATTACTATTAAAAGAATATCAAAAGTTAGTTTACTTTTTTTTTTTTTTGGTTCTTTCTTAAACACCCATAATATTTATCTAACATTATTTTTCATTTTTTCATTCTATTCTTTCTTTTTAACCCTCCTCATTGCCCAACACAGAAACACCCAAACGCAAACTCCCACTTCACTAAGATCTATTGCTCCTTTGTCACCACAGCCCACTCTATGGAGGAGTTGACCACGTTGCTTCACAGCCAGAGATGGCACAAAAAAGTTTGGAAAAGCCAAGCATGATGAGCTAGACAATGGGCATATCAATGCCAATGGGAACTATAGGATCTCGGTGTGGTCATGGACGAAGTTAGGACTTGGAGTTAGGGGGCAGCTCTATTGCTATTCGTCTGACTTTGTTGCTGCTTAGCCGTTGAGTCCCCCCACTCCCCCCGCCCCCTTGATTGGTAAAATTGGTTAATTGGGCTTAATTTTTTTTAGCTTTGTTATTGGTAATTTTTGTTGTTGGGCTAATTGTTTTGGGCTTGCATATTTTGTTATAGATTTTAGATGTATAAATTTTTTTATGGCCTCTAAAAGGAGGGAAAATGTTTAAGCTACAAATTTTTTTACAAATTACTGATATAATGAGTGATTATTGGTAAGTAAAAATGTAATGCAAGTAGCGGGCCCAAGTGTGAACTAGTAATAATTTGTACCTCAATAGTTTGTAAAAATATTGTAGAAAAGTTTGTAGTTGTAGCATTACTCTTAAAAAAATTAATTATATTGTTTAGGAGGATGAAATACAATTTTATATAACAGAATTGTTAAAAGTAGTACCTATGTATATGCTAGTAAGCTAGGTGTTATGCTTAACTTCCTCAACTCCTCCTTCTTCGTTGATGGTGAGCTCTGATTCATTTCATTTTAGTCCAAACTTTAAGGGTTTAATTGTTTAAGTGTCCGATTGGGAATAACTTATTTAGTATGTGTTTGGCTCCAAATTAAAAAGCCAGCTTATTTTACTATTCAGCTTTTTGGTACTATTCTTAGGTCCCACTATACTATTTCAGCTAAATTTTACCTTTATCTATAGTACTTACTTTCAGCAACAAGTTTTCAAATTCAGCAAAATAAGTGGATCCCAATAGACCCTTAGTTGAAATTGAAATTTTTTTGCTGAAAATACTGTAGACATAATTGTCAAAATGTGAATCATATTATGAATTGATTTTTAATTTCTCCGTATCGTATTTCATATTGTATGTTATATCGTAAGATATACAAACATGTAATAAAATTTTAAAAAAATTATAGATATATTTATATATATATATATATATATACATATAAAGGGTATATTCATTAAATTTTTGAATATATTCAGCTAATGACTAATTTACTCATTACTTGTGTAATAATATTTAACAAGCTAACTAAATAAATTAAACTAGCATGTGTTTATAACATACACATTCAAATTGTTTAAATTCAAAAGTAATAATATATTACAAATGACTCAAAAATAATAATTTATTTTCATCATATTCATCATATTGCCTAATCAACCCCATCTAAGTCAATGCTATATCATCACGTTTATCATTTTGCAAACTTATTTCTTCATTAAAATTTTCTTCATCGTCAATAACATCTAATTCTTAAAAAAAAAAAAAAAAATCTTCTTGGTATTTTATATCATCATGTTTATCATTTTGCAAACTTATTTCTTCATTAAAATTTTCTTCATCGTCAATAACATCTAATTCTTAAAAAAAAAAAAAAAATCTTCTTGGTATTTTAGTTTCTTGAACTTATAACAATAATGACAAAAATAAATAAATTATATTGTCAGTTAACATCTTATTCATAGTATAGAAAATAAATATGTAAATATCAAAGTGAAGTGTAAGTGTATACTGTGAGAAAAAAAAACTTATTAATTTCTTATTTTACTAGGTTAAATTAAGTAACCTAATAATTTTATGTTAAAAAGAAGTCTAACAACTTTTTAGATTTAAATAAAAGTACAAATTTTAACAAAAAATCTCATTTTAAAGCATTTGTTTACGTATCGTACAATACATATGATTTTACAATACGATATAATTCATATGGTACGCACACTGTATCGTATGATTCATGAGTATTTATGATATGTTGATATGATACAGAACGTTTTACACATGATACGTATCATATAATACTAACAACTATGATCGTAGAAAAAGGTAAAAGTTAGCTGAAATAGTACAATGAGACTCATGAATAGATTAAAAAGTGCAATGAGACTCATGAATAGTAGCAAAATAAGCTTAATAGTAAAAAAAACTGGTTTTTTTAATTTGGTGTCAAACGCACACTTAAATGTAGCAAATTGAAATTTTGTGTACCGAATTGTAAAGGGACCAAACCATATGGGATAAATTGTAATTTACCCAAAATTTAAATTATCAATAGTTGCAATTTATAGGTATTACGACTATGGATAAAATATGGTGTATGAAGTTAGATATATTTAAATGATTTATTTAGTTTGATTATTTTACTCATTAACTTTTTATTTATTCCAATTTAACTCTTAACAATTTCTTACAAATTTTATTTTCTTTAATTTGTGCTTTTGAAACAATCAAGTTGAAAATAGTGAAAAGTAGACATCAAAGAGTCTTCCATTTATATCTGGAGATTAAAATTGTAGGAGGGATCATATAATTTACTTCTATATTTTTAAGAATAACTATTTAAACAATGAAGCCATAACAGTAGTAACTACCCCTATAAAAATAAATAAAACGACGATACAAAGGGTAATTATTCCACAAACAGAGAAAGCACACTTATTAGCTTTAGTGGTTCTTTGGGGTGAAGCATCGGGGATGATTGCTGAAGGATCACTACTCTCTGAACCAGCGGGTGCTGCCGAAAGGGATTCCCCATAGAGTGTTTTCGAAATGAATTTAACCATTTTTTCTATAGACTCTGTCTCTGAGCTTCGATCGGAAGTAACCACAATAGTAAGAAAGAATAAAAGATAGCGATCATGATTGTAAAAGAATTTTAGCAAAGAACTATTGAAGTAAAATTACAGACTATGTAATTTGTAAAATATTTCTAGTAAATTTTGTAATAGCCTTTAAGTGGTGGAGAGACACCACCACTGGGAGTGGTTGGTATGTCTAGTGGTTATAGGCTCACTCCTAAAGGTTTGGAAGGTGGAGATCCCAAGTTCGAATCCCGCAATAAACAAGTGCCTAGAAATTAACTTCATATTCTCAGTTCATGCTCACTAGCATCCTTAATGGGTAGAGTGTCACTATGGTCACGTCTAGGTGGAAAACATGCTCTCGGCTCCAGGGGCGGCACCACCTTTTGGCCATTTATATTTATCTACCTTTAAAAAAAAATTAGGGAACACCTTGAATTTTTTTTTAAGGCAATAAAATTAAATTTTGGTCCATAATTTGAGCAACTTAATAATATATTACGCTTTTTCAAGCAAAAAGAACCACATGCTTTTATATTCTTTTAAGCCTATACTACAGCTTTACTTTTAGTTTTTGTTTTACCTGATACACTGTCGTTGTACGATTACTTTTCTTCAAAAATATTATAATATATATTATGTTAGGGTTTATGCCCTAAAATCCAATTTATTAGCATGTTATAAATAATTAAACTATTTAATTATATGAGACCATTTATAAATAGACTAATGTGACATTATTTTAGTCCATGAGATGCATAATATGTGATTTATGTGATTTAGTCACAGAAAATATAAATCATAAATTCTTTGTAAACTCAAAATTTTAGTTCGTAGTCGATGATGAAATTGGGCATTTCATCTGTGAAGACTATAACATATCAACTAAGATGATTTGTCTTAATAATAGAAGTAGAGACTTCTAGTTGATATGTTGATATGTTTTAAGAGTTAAGACATATTGAACTGAACCACTGTGAGATTTATTATTCTCCTAACGACTGTCAAATGAATAATAAATCTCACAATTTCTATTCATATCAACTCTAAATCTTGAGAGAATAATGAACCTGATCATAAGGTGTTGGTTGCTTTGATATATCAGGAGTGAGATCTAAAGTCACGATCAAAACCTTAGTATATTGGGCAGCCATATTTAATGTTGATAGAACATATATTCTTAAGATGAAATTTATAATCTCTTAACAAAGATATAAAATATTCCTTTAAAATAAGTTTAATGGATTTAGTTATTTAGAGTGTTAGGCCCAACCACTTTAGTAAGGAGTCACTAAAGTATATATTTATGGAATTGGATTTCATAAATATATGATGAATAACTTAAAGGATTAAACCGGGTACTTAAGGATTAAGATGTAGTAATCTTCAAAGTGACATTCAACATTCATAACTTTGTATTACTATACATATTTTAATAAAGGAGTTGCATGTATAATAAAGTCTTTGGGTATAATTTATTAATAAAGCCTAGAGTGCAATTATATTCATATAGTGGTATTGAATATAATTAATGGCAATTTTGGACTTGTCAAGAGTTAACAGAAAAACCCATGGCCCATTGGAGCTAGAGTCTTATTTGTTCCCTTTTGGTCCCACTCAAAGCCATAGACTAAAACCCAATTGGAATGGCCTAAAAGGCTAGCCCAATTAGATAATTAGTTATATAAAATGAGAGAAACATACAGAATTTCATAAGGATTTTTTCATTAAGATCATATAAGGAATGAAATGATGTGTATGTAAGTGTAAGACACTTTCTTATTCTCCCTTGGAAATTGATTAAGAGACCATACTTCTTGGGCATTAAGTGGAATTGGAGTGAAGATTAAAAGTGTTCCTAAATACTTCTAATATTTTGTTTTCGAATTTCACCGCACCAAGGTACGCTTTCTTGTTCTTAAATTTTGAAACTTACATAGTACATGTTATCAATTGCGAATGAAGTAAATCCATTAATTTTCCACTGCGTATGTTCTGTATGATACAAACATGCATTTTTCCAACATATTATACAACTAATTGGTCAAAATCACGTAAATTTAGTTTTTTTTTTTTACTGTACAACTACTTTTCTTTTTTCTTTTTCTGATAATTTTGATTAGAAAAAAATAGATGTTTTAGTTGATTAAGTGAATATACTTAAAAAGTTACTTAATTTTTATATAACATCAATTAATTCATTATATATATAATAAACCTTTTATTTTTATGATTATAATTAAACATGTGATTGTCCATTCTAAGGAAATTTGATTAAATTTACATGAAAAGTGTCACTAAATATTATGTTTTTACATTTTGCTATCATATTATTAGTAATAAACTTATTATATTTTTCTTTATATGATTTAAAATTTTATTAATTATATTATTTAGGATATCATTGATCTGACCAAAAAACCAATAACTAGTCACTTTTTCGGTTCTTTCATTGTACGGGTTTATAAAACCATGGAAACCCCCCCCCCTCCAAAAAAACAATCGAACGAAAATCTGGAAAAATTATAATAAAAACACTAACAAGGCCCAAATCAAATGCCAATAGAAAAGCCCAATACAAGATCAATCTCATCTCGGACTAAGACTATCACTACTCCAACACCAACATGATTAAATTTTTAATTCAACAAATATTTTTTTTAAAAAAAATCCTTACTACCTCAGTGCCTCGCAGATTCACAAGTCATTAAACAATTTAAACTAAAACTGAATCAAACCTAAAGGCTAAAAGGAAATAAGAAACTCACTTACTCTCCCCAGACATCAACATCCATCCCTATTTAGCAACACTAACAACAACTAGAATTGAACCTCACAAACTTTATGTTGTAAAATTTTATGTATTTGCATGTTTTTTGATTATTGTTGTTGTTGTTGTCAATATACAAATTTTTATTTTTATTGGATTGTGTAATTTATTCTTCTTAAGGAACACCTTGGAAAAAATTCCTAGAGCTGCCATTGCTTGACTCATGCTCACTAGCATCCTCGATGGGTATAGTGTTACTATGGTCACGCTTAAGTAGAAGATGCCAACTCAAATTACCCCTCTCAACCCATTTTTTGTTCATAAAAAAATAAAATAAAATAAAAAGTGGTGGATACACACCATATATAACTATACATGTCAATTTTGACATTGATTAATTAGTTTTGGATTCAAAAATGATTTCAAAATTTGGAACTAAGTTTTTTATGTGCTCCTCAAAAAAGAAGTTTTTTTATTTGTTGTTGTTGTACAATAAAACTTTCCCGTGCAAAACATGATAAAATATATCATATGTTAGATATATACATACTCTTCACCTTGAGAATCCCGCGTAGTTATATAATCTACACATTATGAAAGAAAATATACAGGGATGAATAAGTATTGACAAATTACATGCTTCAACTGTTGGTGTGTGTATTTCAAACACTTTTATCTTTTTTTATGAGTCTCATATTGGTTTGGAGTAAGCTCTCTCTTGTGTTTATAAGACATTGTTCTCCTTTAATGATATCTTAATATAGTGGGCTTAGTATGGACTTAGCCTTGCTTAGGCTTTACCCATATCACACGTGCGTGCACACTATGGAAGGAAATATTTATATTTCAGTGATGGGATGATTATTGACAAACTATTAACAACATGCGTATCTTTTTTTCTTTTTAAATAAAATTTAAAACGGATATAGGTTGAGATTTTAATTATGACGACCAAAAAAAAAAAATAAACAGAAAAAAGAAGAGATTAAATTACCGCAAGTAAAGATAGAAATTAAGTCACCTATCTTTTCCCAAAGGGAAGCCCGACAAATGTGCAGTCTGTCAATGCCTTCCTCCATTTCTTCACCGTGTCTTCAGAGAAATTCGGAGGCACTTCTGCAAAATTTCCCTTCTGTTCTCGTACATCAGACGAAGACACCTCATAGAAAATAGGTACCACTTCTAAAGTTTGATTACATTTACACCTACTAGTACTGCTTTTGCAATCCATGATCACCACGAGTTCATCAAGGCACGACCTGGAATTAGCATAGTTTTTGGAAAACAGAGGAGCAAAGGTGAGCTCAGTAAGGGCCTGTTTGGTACACATGTTTTCAGTTTTTAAACAGCCTTATATGAATTTTCACACTTTTTCATCCACATGTATTTCCAAAAAAACTGAAAACTGTTATTTAAATACATGTACTAAACGGGCTCTAAATGGCGTTGTTGTTAGGGAGAATATCGGTGTTACCTATGCTTCCCGGTTGGATTGGATGATACGATTCTACGTAGAACAATGTATTCATTTTTTTTCCCACTAATTTTTTATTTTTATTTTTGCCAACTGTCACTGTTTGTCTCAATCTTTGATTTTAGTACTCAACTTATTTATAAGGTTTATAGAGAAAAAGAATGGATTGGCCTAGGAGTAGGAGGGTGCTTGTAGTCAAGATGAAGTTTGTGGTTAAGCATAGGTTGGTAAAATCATCTGGAGTTTACGTCATGGTGTAAAGTGACTTATTTTCAAGATTCTTAGGTGACATTTGGTAACGTTGTTCTAGTAACATTGTTTGTATTTTTTGGTAATACGTGTAGGTAAAAAAGTGTGTAAAAATACGTGTAATGTTATTTAAAAACTGAAATATGTTGCTTAAATTACCATACCAAACAACTCCTTACTAATATATATATATATATATATATATATATAAACTGTGACCCACCTTCTAAGTGTGTGTTTGGTTTCCACTTAAAGCTGCGTTGCGTTTTTGAACTGCGTTTTTGTTCTTTTTTTTTTTTTTTTTTTTTTTTTTTTTTTTTCACGCGTTTTGGAGTAATGCGGTTACTGTTCATTGAACAGTAACCGCAAATGTTGACTTTCCACAGTGAAGAATGTATACGTGCACTGTTCACGGACCCACAAATTACACTTTTCAGTAACTTTTTCATTAAAAATGGGTCCCACGGTACTATTCACACATTTAAAAATTATTTTGCTACAGTGTTTTCAGTTTTCAGTTTCAGCAAAATAAGTTCTATCCAAACAGACTCTAAGTTTCACAAGAATTCATTGCTAACTTTACTTGCATTCATTTCAGTCTTCTAAGTTTTAAGTTTATTCAATTAATATTTTTCTGTCAACTTTCGTTAATTTTTTTTTTATAAAAAAATTCTTTAAAATAATTTTCAATCATTAATTGGATTTTTTTAATTTAAAATTTTTGAAGAAAAAAATTAAAAATTTGGAGAATTAATTACAGCATTTAACAAAAGTTTATAAAAATATCTTAATTGAATAAACTTGAAACTTAGAAGATTGAAATTTGAACCATGTAGCAACATGTGAATCTGAAAATTTATTCATTCAGCCAGCATTTAATGATTGTCCCTATTATTTTTTAACTTTCATAGTAAACTAAAATGTAGTCAGAAAGCACATAAAAAAATTAAAAAAAAAAAAAAAAAAAAAAAAAAAAAAAAACCCCAGTCCTATATGGTACTAGTTGATGATCTTAGAGAGGCTTGTAATTGTACATCTTGATTGAAAAAGTTAGTCTGAATTCAGCCAGAAATAAAGGAGAGCACAGAACTACAGAAGCGTTGACATTTCCATTAAAAGCCAAAAGTTTAAAATTTTAAAAGAGAGCACGTGGAAAAGGAAGGCGTCATTTTGGAGTGTTGAGTTTGACCCAACAGAGGGGTGATTCGATTCGTTGCGTATTCTAGAATCTATATTACTATTTCATTTCCTTTCCTTTGCGCAATCATCAATCAAAACAAAGACGCAACAAAAAGCATAGTTCCAAATTCACACCCTTTCTCTATCGAATATCCGCACCAGTCAACAACTCTTGTGTTTTTGGCTTTCTTCCCCTCCATGCCATGCTTTTTTTCTTGGTATGAGAATCATTAGAGACAAAGCTAATGGAAAATTGAAGCTTTCACAGGCAGAATATGTGAAGAAGATTCTCAGCAAGTTCAACATAAATGAAGCTAATTTAGTGAGCACATCATTGGGTAGTCATTTCAAACTAAGTAAAGAATAGTCACCAAAGACAAAAGAAGAAAGGGACCATGTGAGCAAGCTGCCTTATGTCTCAGCTATTGGTAGCTTGATGTATGTTATGGTGTGTACAAGGCTAGACATTGCACATGCAGTGGAAGTTGTGAGTAGATATATGAGTAGGCCAGGGAAGCAACATTGGGAAGCAGTCAAGTGGATTCTGAGGTATCTGAAAGGCTTAACATATATATGTCTTTGCTTTAAAGGTGGGAGTTTGAAACTGTAGGGTTGTGTAGATGCTCATTTAGCAGGTGATATTGATAGTAGAAAGAGTACTACTGGGTTTGTATTTACTCTGGGTGGTATAGCTATATCTTGGACTTCAAATCTACAAAAGATTGTTGCTCTATCTACTACAGAAGCTGAGTATATTGCAGCAACTGAAGTTATAAAGGAGATGATTTAGCTACATAGCTTCTTGAATGAATTGGGTAAGAAGTAGGAGTTGGACATTCTATATAGTGATAGTCAGAGCGCAATTTTTCTTGCTAAAAATTCATCTTTTCATTCAAAGTCGAAACATATACAAATGAGATACCATTTTATCTGTTACCTTGTTGAAGATAAACTGGTAATACTTGATAAGATTTGTGGATCTAAGAACCTGATAGACATGTTTACTAAGGGTGTCACTACTGAGAAGCTGAAGCTGTGTGCAGCTTTAGTTGGTCTCCTAGCTTGAAGACAAGAGGATGAGTTGCAATGATGAGGGATTGTCTTTAGAGGATTGCGGTTGATGTTGGTGATTGAACTAGTCTCCAAGTGGGAGATTTGATGGGCTTTGTGGAGCCTAATTGTGTTTGATCTGGATTATGACCCGACCCGAAATAATGTTGTTACAGTTTTTAATGAGAGATTTTCTGAGATTTAATCCATGGAGCAGAGGCTTGGGCTAATAGGCCCAAGTCGTAAAATATTTTGGCTATTTTTGTAACCCATTGTGAATCCTGTGCACAAGATACAAAAACTGTTGTTTTGGAGATTAGGGTTTCAGATGTCGTTTTCTTGAGAGAGAAAAAACTGTACTGCCGCACTCTATATTTTTTTTTTTTCTGAGAATAGTGAAATCTTTGCAATTCTATGAACATAGGCAAATTGCCGAACCACATAAATACTGTCTTGTATGTGATTATTTCTCTTTGGCATATATTTTTCTCTATTTTTTGCATCTCACAAGTTTGGGAATTTCATATGTGTTCCCATCATAGAATTTCTCAAGTACTCTATGCTGTCCAAAGCAAATGGCTCATCAACATCACCTTTATGGGTCTCAAAAGAAAAGACAGGAAAAAATGCAATACTTTCTATGTTAAACAAGCCAAGAACTAAAGTGCCCCCAAAACAAAAAATCTTTGAAAGTATACATTAATGGCTTATCTTCCATAGCATGCATTAGTTGAGTCAATGCCTTCAATGTAAGTGTTTCCACGTTTCTTTACATTTCAAGTAAAGAGCGGTCAATTAAAATCTTTGAAGAACAGAATTGATAAAACTTGAAATATGAACAAACACAACAGTGCAAGACCGGGGATTAAAATGAAGCAAAATTGAAATAGAGCTCTTATTTAACTTAAACAATGAATATCTGAAACGTATATTTAAATGGAGAGATAAGAGTGAAATAGTATTTGGGTTGCAGTGGGTTTTTTAGGGGCTGTTTGGTAAGAGTACTTAAATATAGTTTTTTGTGTTGCAATCCATAAAATGGTGGATCCTACACTTGAATTTATTGTTTGGTTAATATTTTCTAAATACAGTTTCAAAAAATTTTATCCTATTTTCCTAATTTAAAACAGGATTTTGAAAACGGCTAAGGGGGTGTTTTTAGGATACAGAAATTGTTTTTAATAACATAGTTGCAAATAAATTGAATAAATTGAAAACAGTAGGCCCCACATATTTGTCAAAACTCTTTTATCTTTTAAATTAAAGAGATTATCTTTATCACAAAAAGAATTCTCACATTTCAAATTTGAAACTTATCATTAAAAAAAAAAAAAATGATGAGCTCTATTCCCTTATCATTATAAAAAAAGAAAAAAAAAGTAATTTACAAATTCTGCATGTTACTTTATGTAAATATATATATATATATATATATTAAAATCTCAAAAATAGAAATAGTCTCCCAAACAATTAGTTTTATTTTTAGTATTTTGAAAATTGTTCTTCAAAGTGGGAGCCAAACACGTAAAATATAAAAATTATTATCTAAAAACTAGTTTCAAGTTTAATTTTTTGAAAATTGTTTTTATACTGTTTTGAAAACAAAAACAAAAATAAAAATTCTCTTACCAATCAGGCCCTTACTCTATAGGATTTCTATGTGGTTATTTTATCTAGAAAGCTTGAGTGGGATATTTAAAGACTCACAAAAGTTGTCAACATTCATTTTAGTTTCTACAAATTAGGACATGAACGTTAAAGTCTCTAACGTTTATTTAAACTTTAAAATTATCTCTCTTATCCACCTTACTGCCCTCACTTACAACTCATTATTCCTGTGAAATCTTAACTGCATGTTTAACCATGTCAAACCCCACACAGCCAATCATGGGCAAAACATGTAATTCCATTATTCAAAAAATTTGATTAATAATAATAATTTCATGTACAATATTGTGTAAGGTAATTTTTTTTTTTTTTTTTTTTTTTTTTTTTTTTTTTGAGAATTACACACATACACATTGTGGGTTATTTGACCACACAATTCAACATCCATATTGTGGGCTATTTGGCCACACAATCCAACATAAAATACAAAGAAAACCCCCAAAAAAGTTTCATCATACAACAATCTTGATTTGGAACCTAAACAAAATTAGCTAGAACAAAAAACAAGATTATCATAATAGACAACTAGATTTTGTTTAAGGGTTGAACTCAACCACTTTGGAATCTTATCAAAACGCATCAAGATACCAAAATATATCAAAAGCTATGCCAAATCAAGTGATTCATGTCCAAAAAACTAACCACAACCCTTCAATATTTAGAAATCCAAATAAGGTAAAAGAACAAATCACGAAAAAAAGAACCTTGAGGTTGCAACACCATGATCATGGCAGCTCGGACGTATTTCCTAGGTTCCAGCATTGAATTTGGTGGAGGTGTGGAGGTTCGGTTCTAAGAAGAGACGGACAATGTTTGGTTTTGGTGTTTGGGTATATCATTGATTCCTCTAAAATTGATATGCGATGGGTTTTTTTTTTTTTTTTTTTTTTTGGAATATGGGGATTTTTAAGATGATGACGTGACACCTTCTCATTTGCTGGCGTAAAGCCCACCTTTTACGCAACTCCTATAAAAATGCACAAACCCAAGATACAAGAGACAATTATTCCACAAATAGAGCAAGCACACTTATTAGCTTTAGTGGTTTTTTGATGTAATGAAGCATCTACTATATTGGGGGTGATTACTGAAGAGTCTTCTCTATGAATATTACTCTCAGAACCAGCAGGTGCTGCCGAAAGTGATTCCCTATTTAGTGTTTTGGAAATGGTTTCAACAATCTGCTCTATATACTTTGACTCTGAGCTGCAATCGGATGTATAGCCACAATAGTAAGAAAGAATAAAAGATAGTGATCATGATTGCCAAAGAATTTTAGCTAAGAACTATTGAAGTAAAATTATAGACTATGAAATTTGTAAAAAGACAAAATTTAGCTATAAAATTAGTTGAGTATAAAGTTATAATCTTACTCAATAAAATAAAAATTATTACATAGTTTGAAAATCTAACTGTTGAATTGTATGTTCTAGCTTTATGCTCTTAATATACATGTAAAATTTTGTGTCAATTGGATATTATTTATTATATGATTTATAAGCTTATATTTTATGCATAATTTTAAACTACAAAAACTTATAATTTAAACAATTTATTGATTACATAGTTATTAGCTTTTAATAGTTTAGAAATTTTGCAAGCATATAAGATATAAGAAGAAAATATAATCCAATGGTGGATTTGTCAAAATTCACTTCTAATAAAAAGATATTTTAGTAAAGTTATAATCTAAGGCTACAACTAATTTTGTAGCTAAGTTTTGTCATTTGTAAAATATTTCTAGTAAATTTTGTAATAGTCTTTAAGTGGTACACCATATCAATCATGGGATAATTATTGACAAACCATTAACAACATGCATATCTATTTTTTTATAAAATTAAAACTGATATAGATTGAGATTTTAATTATGACCAAAAAAAAAAAAAAAAAAAAGAAAAAAAAGAAGAAGAAGAGATTAAATTACCGCAAATAAAGATAGAAAGTAAGTTACCTATCTTTTGTCAAAGGGAAGCCCGACAACTTTGCAGACTCTGTCAATGCCTCCCTCCATTTCTTCTTAGGGCCCTTTGGGAGCGCTTCTGCAAAATTTCCCTTCTGTTCTCGTACTTCAGACGGAGACACATGGTAGAAAATAGGTAGCACTGTTAAAGTTTCTTTACATTTACACCTACGTTTACTAGTACTACTTTTGCAATCCATGATCGCCACGAGCTCATCAAGGCACCACTTGGAATTAGCATAGTTTTCGGAAAACACAATAACTGCAATCCTTGATGTTTTGATTGCCTGCACCAGCTCTGTCCAAATCGTCTTTCCTCTTTCAAGGTCACTATCATCTCTGTACACGCGAATCCTTTTGTCTTTAAAAGCCTTACAGAGATGGTCCGTAAACCTTGTGCGAGTATCTTCGCCACGAAAACTAATGAAGACGTCATACTCATATTTACTGCAAGTGCAAGGTGTGGTTCGTAAGGACCAAGACGGCATGGTTATTAGTTGCAGCACACAATAGTCCAGAATGAAGAGAGTAATTGGAGGTCAGCCTATGTGTATCTTTTATTTTTCGTGAGAGAAGCGCCTATTTATGTCAATATCATCAAAATGTTAGAGAAAAAAAGTCAAACAAGAAGCTGCCAATGGGGTCTACATATTATGTTAAATAATATCCTTACATATGTCATTCTATTCGTCATCTACTAGTGCTTACGTGAACCGGCACCCAATCCAATTATTGATTGGACTACTTATGGTATAATTCAAAGGTTTTCGCACATAAAAAAAAGAAAAAAAAAAATGTCCCACATAGTGATAAACTAAAAAAGTTGACCAGATTGCAGGAATGTTTTGAAGGAGTTTCCTTGCAAGCGAGTGCTCCATCCTTTTCAAGAAGCAAATCAATGTGCTAATGTATTGGCTAAAATGGGAGCACAATCAGTGTATAGTTTTGATGTTTTTTGTAACCCACCATATGTGGTGGAGGCTATTTTGACTATTGATAAAGCTAATATATATTGTAATAGACTGATAAATACTTAGTTTTAATATTAAATCATGGTATACTCAAAAAAAAAAAAAAAAAAAAAAGTTGACGGATTCCTCAAAAAAAAAAAAAAAGAGAAAAAAGAAGTTGACAGATCGATATAAAGTAATGGGGTTTACATATTATTTTAAATAATATCCTTATATATGTCATTCTATTCAGTCATCTACTAGTGCTTTGGTGAACTGGTACCTAAGTTGGTCCAATTGTTTATTTGGACTACTATACAATTGCTCTAGTAAAAGTTAGAGCTTCCTGCTTCTCCAAAAAAAAAAAAGTTAGAGCTTCCTGGGCTAGAGGGGAGTGGAAAAAGGCCAATGAGGCTTTGGGCCAACCCCAGTAAAGCTTGGAAACGAACTGGGTCAATCGGTGGCCGAAGAAGTTGGCTGAAAGCTCGGATTTTGGGGGACAGAGAAAGTGAAACCTGGGGTTTTGGGTGGTGGTGGTGGCGGCAGCACAGGGATTTGGTGCATTGCGATGTGAGGGTAAAGGCAAAGGTGAAGGGTTTGAGAGAGAGACTTTGGTATTGGTCCAGTAGCGGCGATTTTGGGGATGGGTTTGGCTTTGGTTTTTGTGGTGGGTTTGTTGGTACTGGTGATTTTGGTAAGGCTTGGTCCCTGTGATTGAACACTGTGGTGGTGTTGAAGCCATTGAAGACACACACACACGCACACAAAAACCCACCAACCAACAAAAAAGTTATAAAGTGAGATTTTTGGAGTGAAATTAATGGAAAAATGTGATTTTTAGGTGATTTTGGAGATGGGTTTTGGTAGGGTTTGGATGAGGGGGGTGGTGGGAGATGGAGAAGCCATGTTGGATATGGAGTGAGATTTTAGATTTAGAGAGGGACTTTTAAGAGTTGGAGATAAGAGGAAGAGGGAGAGTTTGGGAAGTGGCAGCTGTGTAGGACTAGGACTCAGCTGAATTGTGCTTTTAGGGGGAAAATTGCTGAATAGACTATTTCTAGCAAAATATTAGGCGCATGGAATGCGTTCAAACTTATTTAGTTAGTTTGACTCTTTTTGAAAGTCGAGTTTGCCAAACTCGACTTTGGGCTGGAAAGCAAACACTATAGTGGCCTTATAGTGGCATTTTTTAAAAACGCCACTATAGTATTTGCTTTCCAGTTCAAAGTCGAGTTTGCCCAACTCAACTTTCAAAAAGAGTCCAACTAACTAAATAAGTTTGAACGCATTCCATGCGCCTAATATTTTGTTGGAAATAGTCTATTCAACAATTTTTGCCGGGCTTTTAGATTCAGACATTGAAATATTTTACTTTCTTTTATAATTTTTGTTGGGATTTTTAGGCTTAGGTTTCAACTATATTTGTTAGATTTAGAGCATCCACATCAACTCGTTTAAATTTTCTGTCTATTTTACACGAAAAAACCTATTTTTTATTTTATTTTACCCATCTACTTTTACAAAACACCCATATCAGTTCATCTATTCTATCACCTCTTTTATTTAAATAATCAATTTTCTTAATTATTTTATTATTTCTCTCAACCAACCCATTTTTATACGCATGTTCTCTCTCTCTCTCTTTACCTATTTATTGTGATTTGTTGCTCTCCCTCTTCTATCTCTCTATACCCATCTCTCTCCCTCTCAGTCACAAGCTCCGATCCACATCATCTCGGTCACAGCATCGATCCACAACTCTGATCACAACTTCGATCCACAGCTTCGATCCACAACTGCACTGATCCACAGCTCCAATCACAAGCACCGATCTCCCTGGCTCCGATCCATAAGCACCGATCTCCCTAGCTCTGATAAGGCAAGACTCATACCCACGAGCTCCGATCAAGCGAGACCCACGAGTTCCGATCGTTCCAGTCAAGTACCAATCATTCCGATAAGCACCGATCTGTCTCTTTGTTGTTTATCTGTTTGGGTTTGTTTGTGTGTGGGTGTGTTTGTGTATCTCCGTTTTTTTTTTTTTTTTTTTTGAGCAAGTGTATCTCTGTGTTGATTTTTTTGTGTGGATGTGTTTGTGTGTGGGTGTGTTTGTATGCATCTGAGGAAAAAGAAGAAGATGAAGAAAGGAGAAGTTACTGAGTTTGTTGAGCACGAAGAAGAGAGAAAAAAGGGAGCGAACGGGAAATTAATAAAATAATAAATGGATGAGCTACAGTAACCGTGTATATTTACACGGTTACTGTAGCTCGTGTAGAGATATACACATTTTTACACAATTTAGAAGCACTGGTGTGGAGCATTTCTCGGTCAAAATGTGTAAAAAGAGCTATTTTTTGTATTTTGCAAGATTATCCATGGACTGATGTGAATGTTCTTATGTCAATATCATCAAAATGTTAGAGAAAAAAAGTCAAACAAGGAGCTGCCAATGGGGTCTACATATTATGTTAAATAATATCCCTAGAGCACTCATAGCAGTGGAGGCATATTACTATATTGCTAAAATTTAGCTCTACAAACACAAAAATCTTGCTGCAGCAGTGGAGCTAAATCTAAAATTTTTAGCTCCATTGCTACAGTGCACATCTATAGATAGATGTGCACTGCTCATGAGAGCTAAAAAAAATATGTATTATTTTATTCTCTCCACTTGCTCTCTCTTATCACCGTGCCTCTCTCTCTCTCTCTCTCTCTCTCTCTCATTCACTCTTACCTCCATCTCTGAAGTTCATCTCTCTCAACTCCGGTCTCTCAACTCCGGTTTGAAGCTCATAGTCAACATTGCCTTTGCTGGCCTCAACGTCACTGGCCCAAGCCGACCTAAGCCTTGAGTCGTCGACCCATGCCTTCGCCGATCAGACCTACGTCGACACCGTCCTCCCCAAGCCACAAGCCACCGTTGCGGCCCATGTCTCTATTCTCTTTGCTGTGATTGAGGTTTTTTTTTTTTTTTTTTTTTTAAATTTTTTTTTTGTTTTTTTATATGTATTTTCATATGGGTTTGGTGGCTGTGGTGGTGGTGGTTGATTTTGGCTATGGTAGTGGTGGTGGATGATTTTGACAGTGGGTTTGTGGATTTTGGTTGTGATGGTGGTGGATGATTTTGGCTTTGGCAGTGGGTTTTGTGGATTTTGGCTATGAGTTTTGTGGTTTATGGTTGTGGTTGTGGTTGTGGCAGTGGCAATGGGTTGTGGTGGTGGTTGTCATGGTTGGTGAGTTTTCTGGGTTTTTGTTTTGCTTTTCTTCACTGGTTTGGCTATGTTGATTTTTTTGGGTTTTTGTTTTGTTCTTCTTCACTGGTTTTGATGGGCACGGTGGGGTTGTGGTTGTGCAGTGATTTTTATGGGTTTGATGGTGGTTGTGGTGGTAGGTTGGTGGTTGAATGAAATATTATTTTATTGTAGTGTTTATATTATTTTGTTGTGTTAAAAGATAAAATAACTCCACTGCTGTAGGGTGTGTGAAGGTAAAATAGATAAAGTGACTTTTTGTATAGCTAAAAAGTTAAAATTTTAGCTCCACTGCTGTGGATGCTCTTACATATGTCATTCTATTCGTCATCTACTAGTGCTTTGGTGAACCGGCACCTAATCCAATTGTTGATTGGACTACTTATGGTAAAATTCAAAGGTTTTCGTTCATATAAAAAGAAAAGAGAAAATTCCCATGTAGAGAAAAACTAAAAAAGTTGACGGATTCCTCAAAAAAAAAAAAAAAAAAAATATATATATATATATATATATATATATATATAGAAGTTGACGGATTAATATAAAGTAATGGGGTCTACATATTATGTTAAATAATATCCTTATATATGTCATTCTATTCAGTCATCTACCTAGTGCTTTGGTGAACTGGTACCTAAGTTGGTCCAATTGTTTATTTGGACTACTATACAATTGCTCTAGTAAAAGTCAAAGCTTTTTTTTTCTTCAACCTGTGTCAATTACATCTATAAGTTCATTGTAGTATAATTTGTCACACACTTCCTTAAAAGTTACCATGAATTTTGAGTAGAGTTTATAGTATGGTTTTGTGTTAAAACCTCTTTTCTTCTCCCATGTGTATGTATTTGTTTCTCAAAAACAAAAAAAAGAAAAGAAAAAAAAAGAAAAAAAAAAGAGTTCATTGTAGTACCATTTTATGTATCTTAAGTGTAATGGGAAAAAATTTTATAACAAGGTTAATGCTGGAATTTTCAATAATGACAGAATTTCAAATTTTAGCTTAGATAAGTTGTTTGACCGTTTTGGTTTTTAAAACCATAGTTGTTACTTGTATAACATTGAGGTTGAATTATATTAGATGGTTAGCTATATAGACTTAATTTTAATTAGTGCTTTAGTTGGTTAGTTATATATATATATATATATACACACACACACACACATATATATGATTCATAAACTTATCTTCATTTTTTTAATCCTTTGGTTTGATTGATGACCCACTAGTTAAACTGGTAACCTAATAATCCGACTCTTAATTCCAGTTAACAACTTTAAAAGTATGAGAAAATTATTAGGTACTCCCGGAGTACTATAAATGCGTAGTCCTCCATCTCACATGAATAGTAGATCTTACCATGAATTTAATTAGTGGAACCCACCATTCATGTGAGAGGAGGGAATACGCATTTACAATACTCCAGGAGTACACAATAATTTCCCAGTATGAGAGAAAGTTTAACATAATATAATTTTATTTATCTCTTTAACCTTTTTGTATAATTATGAAATTTGATAATTATAGGAGTTATTAATGGAAAATTATTATGATTTTATTCTAACATGAAACTATATAGTGTTAATTTCATTTACATTCCTTGAAATTTGGGCTAATGTCAACCGGGTTCAAGACTTTTCAAAACTAACCAATTTGGTCCCTAAAGCCAATTTAGTCCCTAAAACAGTTAAGGAAAATAACTAATTGTTTAGGAACTAAATTGGCTTTAGGAACGAAATTGGCTAGTTTTGAAAAGTCTTGGACCTGGTTGGCATTAATTTAAACCTTAGGGTATGTTAGTGGAATTTACCAGTTATGTATTAGCCTTTTATTATGATTGTATTTGTATATGAAATTATATATTCTTTTTTTTAAAGACCAATATTCTAATGGAGAGTATAATTAGGGAATAGATTTATATATATATATATATATATATATATATATATATATATATAGAAGAATTTCAATGCATTTCACTAAGGAAGATTGTTCAAATTAGCATGAAATACAAATTCAAGTCATTCAAGGTCTGGTGGCACATCTTCCAAAACTTATGGAATAGAATTTAAACTCAATTCTCTATATATTATAGATTATAGATTAGGCTTAAGTAGGGCTAATTATGTTATATTAATTGAGTAATGTTTTTTCTCAATATATATATATATATATATATTTTGGACTATTCTAAGCAAGAATCTTGTAACTTAATTGTCATATCATAGTATTTACAATAGAGATATCCAAAATTTAAATACCCACACTCCTAATTATCGATTTAAAAAAAAAAAAAAAAAGTAATGCTAAAGGTATTGGTACACATTTTTCTACACATGCAATATTTATTAATTATTTTGCTGAAAGCCCCAAATCAAAATGAGTACTGCTAACATATGACATGCAGCATTTGTTTATCAAAATGAGTACTGCTAACATATGACATGCAACATTTGTTTATTATGTCGTTGACACTGCTTGTGCAGAAGTGCTTGACAAAGATGAATTCTTGTGGCAGCTTGGGGTTTGAATAGAGGGAGAGGCGATCTGACCATGAGGGAGAGAGGGAGAGGTGATCTGAGCAAAGAAGAAGAAGAAGCAATATGAGCGGCAGTAGAGAGAGAAGAAAGAGGTTGTGGGTTTGGGATGAGAGAGGGGTGAATGATTAGATTTGAAAGGGTATGTGAGTGTTCACTATTTTACTGTGTTTTTAGATGTGATAGGAGAGAGTGGGATATTAAATGAAAATAATAATAATAATAATAATGAATAAAAATGATTATTTGATCTATATATAAAATAATAGGTGAAGCAGAGAGAGTGTGAAATTGAATTCCAAATTAGAACTCTAATTTTGTGCCATGTGTCTAGAATCTGAAAATGAAGTTGAATTTTACATCATGTGGTTAAATGTATGTGGGCTCATTCTCATTAAAACCACTTCTATGTATTGGGTCAAGTGAGTTACTATGCTAATTAAGTTTTTTCTTGATTTTGTAGTCAAACGTGAAAACCAAAGAGATTAATATCGGTGATAAGAACTTGGTTTGGGTACATTGCATAATTTCCAAAAAGATAGCAAAGCCAGAGTTTGCAACTTTGTTATAAATTGCTTACAAAGTTTACATCTTTATATTTGCACTGAGTTTCGGACTAAAGTGCTTTCTTCTTGGTTCTGACATTGAGTTTTGTTTACTATTCACTTACAAAGTTTGCATATTTACATTTGTTATAAATTGCTAATATGTGATTAGATGCACATTATGCCTAAAATTCACTATCCTTATATTTGGCTTTTCGTTTAGGTTTGGCACCTATAACAATGAAGTTGTGGACCGATGGATGATACTTTTTGTAGGCTGTAAAGGAACTTAGTGATCAATGGAATCTCACGCGAATTGGAGAGGACTCGGCTGTAGATGTCTGTATGGCAGATGTGAGTCACTATGTTTTTAAAATGTTCAGTGAAAGTAAAGGTTATGAACAATGTAAATTTTCCGAAGAGAGATTTATTATTCTATATTTACGCAAGTTTGGTCGCCTTCTTGGAGTGGATCACTCCACCCTGTCTTTCTACTGGAATTTTTTATTCAGATTGTTACAATTTAATTCGAAATTTTATTTGAATTTTCCTATTGTTGTTACTATCATATATTATCATTCCAATTGTTCAATTAGAATCTGAAATTGGAGTCCAATTTTACTATACACGTGTACAATCTAATTATTTTTAATTTTGCTGTCATGTGCAGAAACCAATGAGATGAAATTAATAACACATTAAACACTCATGCTTTGGGAATCGGTAGTACCAATCTAAATCCATTAGACCTGCTTCGTGATAATACAACTATGAAGGATGTATAAAAACATGCACAAACCCCTCTCTCTATAAAAAGAGATTGAAGAGAATTTCTTTTATCAACCATAGAACTTCAGAGGTTTTTTCTTCACACAAATGGCCATCATGTTACAAAATAACCCATCGTAAAACTACAAAATGAGTACAACTCTAAGGGTTTTTTTTTTTTTTTTTTTTTTAAATTTAAAATTTTTTAAGCTACAAAAATTTCAATCACCAATAGAGATTGAAGATTCAAAAGCATGAATGGATCTTTTGGATAAACATTGTCACCAAGGTTCATCTTTCTGTGTAAAATATATATACTGTTAAGTTTTGTTAATGGGATTTTCTGGTTAATAATATGAATTTAGACTTAACTGAGCCTTTTAAACATGAATAAACTCATGATTAATAATATATCCATTCCCGTGCGGTAGCTTCGAAAAAGTCAAATTAGAATTTTAAATTAGAGTCAAATTTTGTGCAATGTGTTTAGATTTATATGGGTATCACATCATAATTATCCTTCCATCTGTTCAATTCAAATCTGAAATTGGAGTCCAATTTTTCTCCATCTATCTAAATTTAAATGGGATCAAGTTATAATTATCCTTGTGCTTTTATTTTATTTTATTTTTTAAATTTAATTTTTTTGCTCAATAAGACGCTGTGCACTTCTTTAATATCAGAGCCGCCTATTTCAAGTTCACCTCCCCTTCTAAAATCAGCATTCTTTAATATCAAGTTCCGCCTATTAGATTTCTGTATCTTATATAGGAAGAGGATCATATGGTGGAAACTGATTTAATTTTAAATAATACGAATACTATCTTTGAGAGCACTTGACATGAATCCAATACTATATCAGGTTAGATTTCTGTTATGCTAATGACATGCAGTGGTTGTTTGGGATCCGTGCCTTTGCATTACTAATAATGCTAAATTCAACAGATCATTTTCCGAATGAGCACTTGATCCACGTGATAAGGCTTGTCGGAGTTGCTGCCCGTACAGGTGTGTGGAAGCACAAGGGCAAGCAGATGTAGAAGCTGTCTAGGAGGCCAGACGTAAGATAGAGCTTGAGAGATAAAGCAGCACGACAGCCATTGTGGGAGAGCAAATATGAGGTAATGTTCTGCCTTACCAAAACAATGGTTAAATTGAATGTGAATAGTTGATATTGACTATATGCTGAACCAAAAGAAGCGAAACTAAAATTTCTAGAATTGGAATTGTGAGAATTGGAGGAGAGAGAGAGAGAGAGATACAGAGGCCAGTAGAGGCGCAGTGGTGGACTTTGTAAATGGCGTTGTCATGAGGGAGAATATCAGTGCCGTCAATGCTTCCTGCTTGGATCGGATGATACGACTCTGCGTCGAACACTACGTTTATTTTGTTCCCTCATTTTTTTTTTTCCTATTCTTTTCTTTTTCCCAAATCTCTGTGTTACTCTTTGTCTCAACTCTCAAAAAGATTGCACAAGGCCAGAGGGAAAAGAAGAGAAACAACTTGTAGTCGATATGGGAGTCTAGCGGTGAAAGGGACTTTACTCTCAAAATTTGTAACTTCTTTTTTTTGGTAACTTGTAACTTCAAACTTTGAAATAGTTTTAATTTTGTGCCACACTCTTTGAAATTTTAGATTTGAATATGAAACATTATTTAATGACTTAAAACAAGTCCTTCCATCCATGTCCGTTAATGAAATGGTAGTTAAATATCATTTTCATTTTAAAAGACCTAATTCTACCAAATTAAAATTAGGCAAGTTAATGCTGTATCAGTACAGATCATATCGGGAAAATATACCGCACCAGCTATTAAACCATGTTTCGAGTGTTTCACATTTTGACATTTCCGGTGGTACAATAAAAAATTTGTGAAAAAAATACTACTTAAGTTAATATATTGGATTAATGTTCTTATGCTATATTTAGACTTATAAAAATATGTAGATTTTAAATTTTATGTTGATAAATATAAAAATTAATTAATTCATACTAACATAAATATATACAAATATATATATATATATATAGCAATAATTCTAAAAAAGTGCATCGGTGTCAATCGATACTAAAATATTTTGTTCCTCTTATGAAACCAAAACTGTCTCAAGTACAAAATTGACTCCCGTAATTAAAACTACGACGTTTAGTTATTATTATCTATCTATTACTATTAAGAGAATATCAAAAGTTAGTTCACTTTTTTTTTTTTGGGTTCTTTCTTAAACACCCATAATATTTATCTAACATTATTTTTCATTTTTCATTCTATTCTTTCTTTTTAACCCTCCTCATTGCCCAACACAGAAACATCCAAATCCCAAACTCCCACTTCACTAAGATCTATTGCTCCTTTGTCACCACAAGCCACTCTATGGAGGAGTTGACCACATTGCTTCACAGCCAGAGATAGCACAAAAAGGTTTGGAAAAGCCAAGCATGATGAGCTAGACAATGGGCATATCAATGCCAGCGGGAACTATAGGATCTCGGTGTGGTCACGGACGGAGTTAGGACTTGGAGTTAGGGGGCAGCTCTACTGCTATTCGTCTGACTTTGTTGTTGCTTAGCCGTTGAGTTCCCCCCCCCCCCCCTTCCTTTTAATTGGTAAAATTGGTTAATTGGGCTTAATTTTTTTTAGCTTTGCTATTGGTAAATTTTGTTGTTGGGCTAATTGTTTTGGGCTTGCATATTTTGTTATAGATTTTAGATGTATAAATTGTTTATGGCCTCTAAAAGGAGGGAAAATGTTTGAGCTACAAATTTTTTTACAAATTACTAATATGATGAGTGATTGTTGG
Organism: Quercus lobata; assembly: GCF_001633185.2. NCBI lineage: Eukaryota > Viridiplantae > Streptophyta > Magnoliopsida > Fagales > Fagaceae > Quercus > Quercus lobata. Next base: position 47,588,154 of record NC_044913.1, read on the forward strand.
TAAGTAAAAAAAGTAATGCAAGTAGCGGGCCCAAGTGTGAACTAGTAATAATTTATACCTCAATAGTTTGTAAAAATATTGTAGAAAAGTTTGTAGTTATAGCATTACTCTTAAAAAAATTAATTATATTGTTTAGGAGGACGAAATACAATTTTATATAACAGAATTGTTAAAAGTAGTACCTATGTATATGCTAGTAAGCTAGGTGTCATGCTCAACTTCCTCAACTCCTCCTTCTTTGTTGATGGTGACCTCTAATTCCTTTCATTTTAGTCCAAACTTTAAGGGTTTAATTGTTTAAGTGTCCGTTTGGGAACAACTTATTTAGTGTGTGTTTGGCTCCAAATTAAAAAGCTAGCTTATTTTACTATTCAACTTTTTGGTACTATTCATAGGTTCAATTATACTATTTCAGCTAACTTTTACTTTTATTTACAGTACTTTCAGTAAAAAGTTTTCAGTTTCAGCAAAATAAGGGGATCCCAAATAGACCTTTAGCTGAAATTGAACTTTTTTTGCTAAAAGTATTGCAGACATAATTGTCAAAATGTGAATCATATTGTGAATCGTTTTTTAATTTTTCCATATCGTATATCATATCGTATGGTATATCGTAAGATACACAAACATTTTATAAATTTTTTTTTTTTAAAAGTTATAGATATACATATATAAAGGGTATATTCATTAAAATTTTTGAATATATTCAACTAATGACTAATTTACTCATCACTTGTGTAATAACATTTAACAACCTAACTAAATAAATCAAACTAGCATGTGTTTATAACATACACATTCAAATTGCTTAAATTCAAAAGTAATAATATATTACAAATGACTCAAAGATAATAATTTTTTTTCATCATATTCATCATATTGCCTAATCAACCCCATCTAAGTCAATGCTATATCATCACGTTTATCATTTTGCAAACTTATTTCTTCATTAAAATTTTCTTCATCGTCAATAACATCTAATTCTTATAAAAAAAAAAAAAAAAAAAAACATATCTTCTTGGTGTTTTAGTTTCTTGAACTTATAACAATAATAACAAAATAAATATTATATTGTCAATTAACATCTTATTCATAGTATAGAAAATAAATATGTAAATATTAAAGTGAAGTGTAAGTGTATACTGTGAGAAAAAAAAGAAAAACTTATTAATTTGTTATTTTATTGGGTTAAATTAAGTAACCTAATAATTTTATGTTAAAAAAAAGTCTAACAACTTGTTAGATTTAAATAAAAGTACAAATTTTAACAAAAAATCTCATTTTAAAGCATTTGTTTATGTATCGTATGATACAAATGATTTTAGAATACGATATAATTCATATGATACACACACTGTATCGTACGATTCATGAGTATTTACGATACGTCGATATGATACAGAACGTTTTACACATGATACGATACGTATCGTATAATGCTAACAACTATGACTATAGAAAAAGATAAAAGTTAGCTGAAATAGTACAATGAAACTCATGAATAGTAGCAAAATAAGCTAAATAGTAAAAAAAACTGGTTTTTTAATTTGGTGTCAAATGCATACTAAATGTAGCAAATTGAAATTTTGTGTACCAAATTGTAAAGGGACCAATCCATATGGGATAAATTGTAATTTACCCAAAATTTAAATTATCAATAGTTGCAATTTACAGGCATTACGACTATGGATAAAATATGGTGTATGAAGTTAGAAATATTTGAATGATTTATTTATTTTGATTTGAAATTTTGTGCACCGAATTGTAAAGGGACCAATCCATATGGGATAAATTGTAATTTACCCAAAATTTAAATTATCAATAGTTGCAATTTACAGGTATTACGACTATGGATAAAATATGGTGTATGAAGTTAGATATATTTAAATGATTTATTTAGTTTGATTATTTTACTCATTAACTTTTTATTTATTCCAATTTAACTTTTAACAATTTCTTAAAAATTTTATTTTCTTTAATTTGTGCTTTTGAAACAATCAAGTTGAAAATGAAGCCATAACAGTAGTAACTACCCCTATAAAAATAAATAAAACGACGATACAAAGGGTAATTATTCCACAAACAGAGAAAGCACACTTATTAGCTTTAGTGGTTCTTTGGGGTGAAGCATCGGGGATGATTGCTGAAGGACCATTACTCTCAGAACCAGCGCGGGTGCTGCCGAAAGGGATTCCCCATAGAGTGTTTTCGAAATGAATTTAACAATTTTTTGTACAGACTCTGTCTCTGAGCTTCGATCAGAAGTAACCACAATAGTAAGAATGAATAAAAGATAGTGATCATGATTGTAAAAGAATTTTAGCAAAGAACTGTTGAAGTAAAATTACAGACCATGTAATTTGTAAACTATTTCTAGTAAATTTTGTAATAGCCTTTAAGTGGTGGAGATACACCACCATTGGGAGTGGTTGGTTGGTACGTCTAGTGGTTATGGGCTCACTCCTAAAGGTTTGGAAGGTGGAGATCCCAGGTTCGAATCCCGCAATAAACAAGTGCCTAGGAAATAACTTCATATTCTCAGTTCATGCTCACTAGGATCCTTAATGGGTAGAGTGTCACTATGGTCATGCTTAGGTGGGAAACGTGCTCTTGGCTCTAGGGGTGGTGCCACCTTTTGGCCATTTATATTTATCTACCTTTAAAAAAAAAATTTAGGGAACACCCTGAATTTTTTTTAAGCCAATAAAATTAAATTTTTGTCCATAATTTGAGTAACTTAACAATATATTAGGCTCTTTCAAGTAAAAAGAATCACATGCTTTTATATTCTTTTAAGCCTATACTACGGCTTTACTTTTAGTTTTTACTTTACCTGATACACTGTCATTGTACGACTACTTTTCCTCAAAAAAAAAAAAAAAAATATATATATATATATATATATTATGTTGTGGTTTATGCCATAAAATCCAATTTATTGGCATGTTATAAATAATTAAACTATTTAATTATATGAGACCATTTATAAATAAACTAATGGGATATTATTTTAGTACATGAGATACATAGTATGTGATTTATGTGATTTAGTCTCAGAAGATATAAATTATAAATTCTTTGTAAACTCAAAATTTTAGTTCGTAATCGATGATGAAATTGGGCATTTCATCTGCGAAGACTATAACATATCAACTAAGATGATTTGTCTTAATCATGGAAGTGGAGACTTCTAGTTGATATGTTGATATGTTTTAAGAGTTTAGATATATTGAATTGGACCACTGTAAGATTTATTATTCTTCTAATAACTGTCAAATGAATAATAAATCTCATGATTTCTATTCACATCAGCTCTAAATCCTAATAGAATAATGAACTTGATCATAAGGTGTTGGTTGCTTTGATATATCAAGAGTGAGATCTAAAGTCACGATCAAAACCTTAGTATGTTGGGCAGCTACATTTAATGTTGATAGAATATATATTCTTAAGATGGAATTCATAATCTCTTAACAAAGATATAAAATATTCCCTTGAAATAAGTTTAATAGATTTGGTTATTTAGAATGTTAGGCCCAACTACTTTAGTAAGGAGTCACTAAAGTATATATTTATTAAATTGGATTTCATAAATATATGATGAATAACTTAAAGTATTAAACTGAGTACTTAAGGATTAAGATGTAGTAATCTTCAAAGTGATAGTCAACATTCATGACTTTGTATTACTATAAATATTTTAATGAAGGGGTTGCATGTATAATAAAGTCTTGGGGTATAATTTATTAATAAGGCCTAGAATGCAATTATATTTATATAGTGGTATTGAATATAATTAATGGCAACTTTGGACTTGTCAAGAGTTAACAGAAAAACCCAAGGCCCATTGGAGTTAGAGTCTTATTTGTTCCCTTTTGGTCGCACTCAAAGCCATATACTAAAGTCCAATTGGAATGGCCTAAAAGGTTAGCCCAATTAAATAATCAGTTATATAAAATGAGAGAAACATACAAAATTTCATAAGGGTTTTTTCATTAAGATCATATAAGGAATAAAATGGTGTGTATAAGTGTAAGACACTTTCTTATTCTCCCTTGGAAACTGATTAAGAGACCATATTTCTTGGGCATTGAGTGGAATTGGAGTGAAGATTAAAAGTGTTCCCAAGTACTTCTAATATTTTGTTTTTGAATTTCATCACACCAAGGTACACTTTCTTGTTCTTAAATTCTGAAGCTTACATTGTATATGTTATCAATTGCGAATGAAGTAAATCCATTAATTTTCCACTGCGTATGTTCTGTATGATACAAACATGTATTTTTCCAACATATTATACAACTAATTGGTCAAAATCACGTAAATTTAGTTTTTTTTTTTTTTTTTTAACTGTACAACTACTTTTCTTTTTTCTTTTTCTGATAATTTTGATTAGAAAAAAATAGTAGTTTTAGTTAATTAAATGAATAAACTTAAAAAGTTACTTAATTTTTATATAACATCAATTAATTCATGATTATAATTAAACATGTGATTGTCCATTCTAAGGAAATTTGATTAAATTTACATGAAAAGTGTCACTAAATATTATGTTTTTACATTTTTCTATCATATTATTAGTAACAAACTTATTATATTTTTCTTTATATAATTTAAAATTTTATTAATTATATTATTTAGGATGTCACTGGTTTGACCATCGGTCGGATCTTGGTTCGACCAAAAAGCCAATAACCAATCACGTTTTTGGTTCTTTCACCGTATGGGTTTATAAAACCATGGAAACCCCCCTCCCCCTCCCCAAAAAAAAAAAAAAAAAAAAAAAAATAGAATGAAAATCTGGAAAAAAAAATTATAATAAAACCACTAACAAGGCCCAATCCAAATGTCAATAGAAAAGCCCAGTACAAGATCAATCTCATCTCAGACTAAAACTATCACTACTCCAACACCAACATGATTATGTTTTTAATTCAACAAATATATATATATTTTTTAAAATCCTTACTACCTTAGTGCCTCGCAAATTCACAAGTGATTAAAAAATTTAAACTAAAACTAAATCAAATCTAAAGACTAAAAGGAAATAAGAAACTCACTTACTCTCCCCAGACATCGACATCCATCCCTATTCAGCAACACTAACAACAACCACAACTGAACTCCACAAACTTTATGTATTTGCATTTTTTTTTTTTTTTTTTTTATTGTTGTTGTTGTTGTCAATATACAAATTTTTATTTTTATTAGATTGTGTAATTTATTCTTCATGAGGAACATGAGGAACACCCTGGAAAAAATTCTTGGAGCCGCCACTGCTTGGCTCATGCTCACTAACGTCCTCGATGGGTATAGTGTTACTATAGTCACGCCTAAGTAGAAAATGCCAACTCAAATTACCCCTCTCTACCCATTTTTTGTTCATAAAAAAATAAAATAAAATAAAAAGTGGTGGATACACACCATACATAACTATACATGTCAATTTTGACATTGTTTAATTAGTTGTGGATTCAAAAATGATTTCAAAATTTGGAACTAAGTTTTTTATGTGCTCCACAAAAAAAAAAGTTTTTTTATTTGTTGTTGTACAATAAAACTTTCCCGTGCAAAACATGATAAAATATATCATATGTTAGATATATACATACTCTTCACCTTGAGAATCCCACGTAGTTATATAATCTACACATTATGAAAGAAAATATACAGGGATGAATAGGTATTGACAAATTACATGCTTCAACTGTTGGTGTGTGTATTTCAAACACTTTAATATTTTTTTATGAGTTTCATATTGGTTTGGAGTAAGCTCTCTCTTGTGTTTATAAGACATTGTTCTCCTTTAATGATATCTTAATATAGTGGGCTTAGTATGGACTTAGCCTTGCTTAGGCTTAACCCATATCACACGTGCGTGCACACCATGAAAGGAAATATTTATATTTTAGTGATGGGATGATTATTGACAAACTATTAACAACATGCGTATCTTTTTTTTTTTTTTTTTTTTTTTTTTTTTTTTTTTTTTTTTAGTAAAATTTAAAACGGATATAGGTTGAGATTTTAATTATGACGACCAAAAAAAAAAAAAAAAAGACAGAAAAAAGAAGAGATTAAATTACCGCAAGTAAAGATAGAAATTAAGTTACCTATCTTTTCCCAAGGGAAGCCCGACAAATGTGCAGTCTGTCAATGCCTTCCTCCATTTCTTCACCGTGTCTTCAGAGAAATTCGGAGGCACTTCTGCAAATTTCCCTTCTGTTCTCGTACATCGCACGGAGACACCTCTTAGAAAATAGGTACCACTTCTAAAGTTTGATTACATTTACACCTAGTAGTACTACTTTTGCAATCCATGATCACCACGAGCTCATCAAGGCACCACCTGGAATTAGCATAGTTTTTGGAAAACACGATAACTGCAATCCTTGATGTTTTGATTACCTTCACCAGCTCTTCCCAAATCGTCTTTCCTCTTTCGAGGTCACTATCATCTCTAAACACGCGAATACTTTTGTCTTTTAAAGCCTTATAGAGATGGTCTTTAAACCTTGTGCGAGTATCTTCACCACGAAAACTAATGAAGACGTCATATGTATTGCAAGTGCAAGGTGGGGTTCGAAAAGATGAAGAAGCCATGGTTATTGGTTGCAGCACACACAAAAGACCAGAATGAGGAGAGTATCTAGAGGTCAGCCTATGTATAACTTTTGTTTTTCGTGAGAGAAGAGACTATTTATATCTATATCATCGAAACGTTAGAGAAAAAATTAAACAAGAAGCCGGCAATGAGACCAATTATTAGGGAGAATACTACTCATACATGGTAATTATATGGTAGTTGCCCTTTCCCCTTGAAAGAACGTTAGAGTTGATGATCAATATAATGTAATATATTGTGCTAAATAATATCTCTGTATCCCTGTATCCTTGTATATGTCATTCAATTCAGTCATCTATTGATAAGGCTCTTAAGAAGGAGAAATTATACAGTCCTCATGGTGGACCACGTCATTTGTCTACCATTCTAATAAAAAACTTCCACTTATTTAAAATTGCTGAATCAGTATTTAGTTTTTATTTAAAACTCTACAATTTTAAACAAGTGGAAGTTTTTTATTAGAATGGTAGACAAATGACGTGGTCCACCATGAGGACTGTATAATTTCTCCAAGTGGAAGTCTTTTACTGGAATGGTGGATTACATCACTTATCCACCATAAGGACCTTATAATTTCTTCTTAAGTCGGGCCAAATATGTTATATTAATTGAGTAATGCTAAGCAAGCTCGTAGCTTTAATTGTCACCTGATGATGTTTCTAAGAAAATACTCCAACTTCTATGCATACAATATTTATTTATTATTTTGTTAAAAGCCTGAAATCAAAGGAAAATGTTAAAGCCACAAACTATTTTACAGTTTTTTTTTTTTTTTTACAAGCTGTTGATTTGATATGTGATTATTAATAAGTTAAAATGTGATGTTAATGATGGACACAAATGAGTACTATTTAGAATTTGCTATAGCAACAGTTTGTAAAAATATTGTAAAATAATTTGTACCTGTAGCATGTGAGTATTGCTAAAGATATAGTACAAAGTTTTACTATATATGCAACATTTATTTATTATATTGTTGGAACCCATCAATTATATTTATTTAAATTTTTTTTACAAGTTGTTGATGTGGAATGTGATTATTAATAAGTAAAAATGTAATGTTAATGATGAACCCAGATGAGTACTATTAAGAATTTGTCATATCAATAGTTTGTAAAATTATTGTAAAATAATTTATGCATGTAGCATATGAGTATTGCTAAAGATATAGTACAAAGTTTTACTATAAATATATGCAACATTTATTTATTATGTGGTTGGAACCCAGCAATTACAATTATTGATAATTTAGCTGGTACAATTTATGTAGTAGAATTTATAGTAGTTTTAGTCTTTTCTATATAAATTCCTCAATTCCTTTAATTTTCTCCATGTGGACCTTTAACTCACAATCATTGCCAGGTCATTTGTTGTGAGAAGAGGGAATGACTCCTCTTGTAGAAGTGAATAATTTCTCCGAGTAGGGGGACATTTATCAAATTTAAATAATAAAAATATAATTTTTTTTTAAATTTTACTTATTGGACAACCTTAATGTTTTTTTTTTTAATACAAATACCCATTTAGGTATTAATATCTCTTTTTTTTTTTTTTTTTTGGGTCAGCAACCAAAGAGACATGAAATGGAATGATATTGACACAGCCCCTAAAAGTATACCAAAAAAAAAAAAAAGACTTCAAATTTTGTTAAATGATTTTATTTTCCTTTTGGCTTTCTTAGCAACCAAACAAAGAGAAAGAGAAAGGGTTGAAAAGAGAAGAGACCTCGCAAAGAGTGTAGGATCTTCGATGACCTTGGGATCACTGAAGGAATCATCAACAAAAACAACGAAATGTGATGGGTAGAATTGGAATTGTGAGAATTTGAGGAGAGAGAGAGAGAGAGATACATATACATATATATATATATATATATATATATAGACAGAGGAAAGCAGAGGTGCAAAGGTGGGCTCAATAAGGGCCTATTTGGTACACATGTTTTCAGTTTTTAAACAACCTTACATGTATTTTTACACACTTTTTTCACCCACACGTATTTCAAAAAAACTGAAAACTGTTGTTTAAACATACGGACTAAACGGGCCCTAAATGGCATTGCCGTTAGGGAGAATATCGGTGTCGCCTATGCTTCTTGGTTGGATTGGATGATACGATTCTATGTAGAACAATGTATTCATTTTTTTTCCCACTAATTTTTTATTTTTATTTTTGCCAACTGTCACTATTTGTCTCAATCTTTGATTTTAGTACTCAACTTATTTATGGAAAAAAAGAATGGATTGGCCTAGGAGTAGGAGGGTACTTGTAGTCAAGATGAAGTTAGTGGTTAAGCATAGGTTGGCAAAGTCATCTGGAGTTCATGTCATGGTGTAAAGTGACTTATTTTCAAGATTTTTACGTGTCGTTTGGTAACGTTGTTCTAGTAACGTTATTTGTATTTTTTGGTAATACGTGTAAGTGAAAAAATGTGTAAAAATACGTGTAATGTTATTTAAAAACTGAAAAATGTTGCTTAAATTACCATACCAAATGGCCCCTTACTTATATATATATATATATATATATATAAATTGTGACCCACCTTCTAAGTTTCACAAGAATTCATTGCTAACTTTATTTGCATTCATTTCAATCCTCTAAGTTTTAAGTTTATTCAATTAATATTTTTCTGTCAACTTTCATGAATTTTTTTTTTTTTATAAAAAAATTCTTTAAAATAATTTTCAATCATTAATTGGATTTTTTTAATTTAAAATTTTTGAAGAAAAAAATTAAAAATTTGGAGAATTAACTGCAACATTTAACAAAAGTTTTTGAAGATGTCTTAATTGAATAAACTTGAAACTTAGAAGATTGAAATGAACGAAAGTAAAGTTAGAGGATTAAAATGAATTTTGGTGAAACATAAAGAGTTAGTTTTGCATTTTAGCCTTTTAATTTTGTCCCATTATTTAAAAAATTTAGACTTGAATATAAAATGTAATTTAATGATTTAAAACAAATCCTTCCATCTATGCCCGTGAATAGTGCTGGCTCAATGGGTGAGCTAAATAGGCAACTACCTAAGGCCCCTACATTTTTACCAATAAAGATATTTTTGTATCAATGGAAGTATTAATTAAGACCTACATATTCACCCATAAATAAAAAGTAGTTGTTTTTTATCAAAGAAAAGCCAGTTAAAGAAAAATGTTTTCACTAGATAGCTAGGTCAATCATTTAATCTCTCACACATAAATGTTAAAAGAACTCATTAATCTTATACTAGTAAGTAAATTTATACTCAAGTTTTATTTAGAGATATCAAATATATAACTTTATTAAAATTTTCAATCATAATTTTTTAGTATTTGGTTACTTCATTCAATAAATAGTGTTTATTTTAGTTGTATGGTCATTGAGTAATGCGATGAGTTCTTTTTAATATGTAATTTTTTTCCTAAAACAATAGATTTTAAATGAAAAAAAAAAAAAAACCCAAAAGTTAAATAAATATTCTATTAACATTCAAAGTATAAAAATAGACCCCACTTAAAGTAGTTGTCTTAGGCCTTACAATACCTTGAATTGGCCTTGCCTGGGAATGAAATGATAGTTAAATATCATTTTAGTTTAAAAAGACCTAATTTTAACTAATTAAAACTACAATCATTATTATCTATTTATTATTATTAAGAGAATATCAAAAGTTTGTTATCACTTCCTTAAACACCCAAAATATTTATCTAACTTTATTTATCGCTTTTCATTCTATTCTTTCTTTTACCCCTCTTCATTGCACAACACCCACTCCACTACGATCTGTTGCTCCTTTGTCACCACAACCGGCCCACTCAATGGAGGAGTTGGCCACATTACTTCACGGCCAGACATAGCCCAAAAAGTATGCTCAACTTCCTCAGCTCCTCCTTCTTCTTTAATGATGAGCTCTGATTTGTTTCATTTTAGTCCAAACTTTAAAGGTTTAATCTTTTAAATGTAGCAATTGAAATTTTGTGTACTAAATTGTGAAGGGACCAAACCATATAGGACGAATTGTAATTGAGCCAAAATTTAAATTATCAATAGTTACAAGTCTTAGGGCTATAGATAAAATATCGGGTATGAAGTTAGATATATTTTTAAGTGATTTATTTAGTTTGATTGTTTTACCCATTACCTTTAATTTTATTTTATTCCAATTTAACTTTTAACAATTTCTGAAAATTTTTATTTTCCTTAATTTGTGTTTTTGAAAATAATCTATTCGAACTAAACAAGAAAAGGTAATTTTAAAAAGGATATGTAGGGACACGATTATTTAACGACCCAAGAAGGACATTGGACTCGTATGTAAAGGGCCCTAACAATATGATTTGTAGAGAGTGGGCTTGAAAGACAGGACCTTGGTTATAGGTCAGCGGTTTAGTCGTGGTATTTATGGAAGCTTATATATGTGTGGACTTGGCTTGACTAGCTAAGCCTACCATTAGTGCGGATTGTAGGATTTAAGCCCTCGGACTACGTCCGAGGAGCATAGTACCCTTCCCATTCTCCCTTTTGTAGGGTCTCTCCTCCTTCTTCCATCCTCTTACCCCTTGGCTCTCTCTCCCTTTCATACTAGTGTTCACCTCCCTTTTAGTGTCCACGTGTAAGTTTTACTTTCTGGGGTGCAGACCTGTCTTATCAATCCATTCCTAGAGTGGTTGGGGGTGGTTGGAAAAGTTAAATAGCATGGTTTGGAGTATGAGCCTGTCAGATGCAGGATTCTGTACTACAACGTTGGCAGCTTTCTCCCTTGTCTTCCCCCTGTACTGAGTTTGTTATTTTCTTCAGGCGTTTTGTGAGTGCTGAGCATAAGATCGTTCTCGGCCATATCCTTGGGCCTTTTTTGGGCTTTCATTATGCGTCTTTGGCAATAGCTCTCCTCGGCTTAGGCCTTGGGCCCTAATGTAGAGTGGGCCTGGGCCACAAATTCTCCGGCCTCACAATAGCCCCTCAAAATCCTGCTGCCCGACTTTTTAGTTGGGGAGGAGGGTTTTGGTGATGTCGGGCCCACACCATGGCTTGCTCAAATTTTGTACTTTATTGATGTGCCGAATTAAGAGGCATCCCTTTAGATTTACCCACGCGGTGTCCTTGATGTTTCAGTGCTCAAGGCGCGCCTTTACGAGGATATTCAAATCTTATGACTGCAGATGGTGTTGGAAATCAAGCCAAAACCGTCTTGTCTGTAGCATTCCTTGGAAACCTGCATAAATTAAATGCTACCAAATTGCCCTTTATATAAGTAGGATAGGAGGTTACTTCCCTTACATATAAACCCTTCAGCCAAAATCACAGTCTCCATATCCAGTGCAATCCACCCTTAGAGCAATATGTTTGAGGCACGGGTGGGGGTAAAGGAACCACACCCGCCCCAGAGGCACCGGATCCTTCCGAGACTCAAGGTGGTGCGGTCTGGACAGGGGAGACACAGACTCAAGATAATCCTCCGTTTTGACAAGGTGAGGATGATATCTCTACCTCCTTCAGTCAAAATCCGAAGCAGGTACTGGTCGCATCAGATTCTTGGTGCGTCAGCCATAAGGTTTTCCATCATCAGCGCCATCTGCTCTATCATGAGCGTGGCTAACATGGAGGCTCATCAACTTCCGGCTCCTTGCACCTTTTCTTCAAAGGTGCTAGCCCCATGTTAGGTTCTTTGCTGCTCGAGTTATGGGCATGTAAAAGTATTGAGGAATGGTTTTCGTAGACAACGTTTTAGAACTGTTGCATCTCTCTTCTGTTTTTTTTATTTTTTTATTTATTTTTTTTTTATTTTTAAATTTTCTTGTATCTTTTCTTTTTGCTTATGTAGTTAGTTTCTAGCATAAGCTTATTCAAGCTCTTTCATTGTACGTTGTACTCTTTCTTTATCTTAATAAAAGATGAATCTGTTTCCTTCTAAATACTTTTCTATTATGTAGCAATTACTTTGTGAATGGGTGTACTACATTTGTATTTTCCTTTAATGATACTTAGGGCAGGAAACCGTGAAACAAAAAGCTATTAACTTGAACTTATCGACATTATCAAATATAATAATGCTAACCCACAGCAGATTAAACTTATGAGACTAACTGAGATAACAGTTGAGTGCTCTGTAATGTGTGTGAGGCAGCTGCTTGAGGAGGAGAAATTCAAAATAAACCATCCAAGAGGGCTGCCAGGCAGTGAGGGACTTTGGCCGTGTTTTTGATAACACCTGGCCCTATCACAATCGCATTGGTTCCCTAGGTATTGAGGATCCGAGGAAAAACTGGGGATTCCATTCGGTCTAGGGATTAACCCAACCATTAATGGGTAACTCCTTTCCGGGGTAGAGTTCGAGGGCCATACAACGTCCAGGTTGTGTCTAGAACTTGTATTTTTTCTTCTAAGTAGTTGGTTTCCCCAGAGGCTTGAGTCCGAGGACCATACAAGGCCTTGGTTCTGTCCAAAACTTGTATTTTTTCTTCTAAGTAGTTGGTTTCCCCAGAGGCTTGAGTCCGAGGACCATACAAGGCCTTGGTTCTGTCCAAAACTTGTATTTTTTCTTCTAAGTAGTTGGTTTTCCCAGAGGCTTGAGTCCGAGGACCATACAAGGCCTTGGTTCTATCCAAAACTTGTATTTTTTCTTGTTTTCGAAGATTAGCCCCTCGGCCAAGGTGGAGGGGGGGGGGGCGTTAGCTTGATGTTGGAAGCCCCTACAGCCGCTTGTGCCATTGACACTACGAGGCGTAGTCCCTAGCGGAAATTTATGTCGGAACAACAACAGTGTGCTGCTGGAAATGAAGGACCTTTCATCGACCCTTCCATGACAAAGGCTTGACTCCACCGCCACTTGTGCCAACGCGCGAGCCTTCCTACAAACGGCGCCAATTGTAGGGACATGATTATTTAACGACCCAAGAAGGACATTGGGCTCGTATGTAAAGGGTCCTAACAATATGATTTGTAGAGAGTGGGCTTGAAAGGCAGGACCTTGGTCACAGGTCAGCGGTTTAGTCGTGGTATTTATGGAAGCTTATATATGTGTGGACTTGGCTTGACTAGCTAAGCGTACCATTAGTGCAGATTGTAGGATTTAAGCCCTCAGACAACGTCCGAGGAGCATAGTACCCTTCCCATTCTCCCTTTTGTAGGGTCTCTCCTCCTTCTTCCATCCTCTTACCCCTTGGCTCTCTCTCCCTTTTATATTAGTGTTCACCTCCCTTTTAGTGTCCACGTGTAAGTTTTACTTTCTGGGATGCAAACCTGTCCTATCAATCCATACCTAGAGTGGTTGGGGGTGGTTGGAAAAGTTAAATAGCATGGTTTGGAGTATGGACCTATCAGATGCAGGATTCTGTACTACGACGTTGGCAGCTTTCTCCCTTGTCCTGCCCCTGTACTGAGTTTGTCCTTTTCTTCAGGCGTTTTGTGAGTGCTGAGCATAAGATCGTCCTTGGCCATATCCTTGGGCCTTTTTTGGGCTTTCATTATGCGTCTTCGGCAATAGCTCTCCTTGGCTTAGGCCTTGGGCCCTAATATAGAGTGGGCCTAGGCCACAAATTCTCCGGTCCCACAGGATAAATTGCAAATTATACCCCTCAAATTTGGGGTTGTTTAGATTTTATGCTATAAAGTTTCAAAATTTTGATTTTACACCTTAAAGTTTGGTTACGTTAACAATTCATCCTCTACAATTAGATTTTGTTGTTAACTGACACATCATCATGTTAATGTGTTTTATTTTTGCCAAATTAATCTTAAAACTACATCATTTCAGTGATAACCAAAAAGAAAGCTAACAAGCATAAAAAATACATTGTTTTGGCCTAAGCTAAAACAAAAACCTCTTGCTTAAATGACAGTGTTTTAGGCCAAACTCAAAAATCTAAAACACAACCCACGGAAGGAACATCTTCACCTCGGTAAACTCAGACGGGCAGATAGAAAATGATTAGAAAGATTGAAGAATAAAATAAATTTAAAAAACACAAAAAAAAAACTAAGCAAGCCAGATTTTAGTTTTAAAAATGTTGAATTTTGAATCTTGGGGTCTCACTATACAATTTTATAATCTTGGGTCTCGTTAAAAACATAAATGCTATGTGATTTAAGTAAAATAGACCCGATCCAACCATTTGGGTCCTACCTGTTTTGTTAGGTCCAAGCCCAACAGTGAGCCCAAACCCGAACAGTCTTAAACCCAATCAAATACTAAACCTATTCAGACTTAGGCCCACTTAATCTTGGACCCAGCTCCCTTAAAAAACTGAAGCCCAGTCCAAAGTTACAACTAACCACTCAAGCCTGATAGGCTAGCCCTTAGTCCTAGCCCAAAAGTGAGCCAAACCCGATCCGAGTCTCACACAAACCAGTCCACTTTCCTCGGGTCCAACCCTTGTGACTTGGCGCAGGTGTACTTAGCTAGTTAGCCTTTTAAAGAGGTCTTTCATGTTCTCTCTTTTTGAAAAAAAAAAAATTTATTTTGTTTTATCAATGAACATTTTTATTCTTAAATTTCTCCTTAACTACTAGAGGTCTAGAGAGCATTGATTGTGCTTTGTTTTATTTGTAGGAGGTGTGAATTTTAATGTTGCTTAAAAATTTTAAGTAATTTTTAAGAGATAGTAATTCATACTTGGCTCTTAAGAATTACTATAATTATTGATAGGCAAAAACAGAGTCTTAACTCTTAAGTGCATGGAACACCTAAGCACTATTTATCAGCAACATTAGATGCTTAAACTTTTGCAATGAACACCATAATCTTCCAATAATGAACACATGAATGCTGATTTTTAAAAGGCAAAGCAGCCGACTTTCCTATTACAAAATATATATATATATATATATATATATATATATATTTCTAGTACTCTCCAATTATATGCCACATTCTAAAATTTCTCCTAGATGAAACTATATTGTTGCATTAGCTTCATTTAAGTGGAGTTTGTTGTTTCTATTATTTTCATCACTCCTTACTTGTTTTATGATTGAAAAATGTAGCAAACTTGAATTATGCTGAATTGAAGGTATTTTTTCACATGAAATTTTTGAATAGTTTTATAAAAATGCTATATCCACAACATTTTCACAAAAAATCTTATGTGGCAGGTTGTTTGGTACTAGTGGAAAAGAAAGTGTTTTTCCTTACAGAATTACTCACCGCCATTCTCATGACTTCCCAATTGTTTGGTAAAGAAGCCAAAAGAATCAATGCATGAACCTCATCATCAAATTCAATTTCTACTACAGATAATTAATTTCTGATTGTATTGAACTCATTCAAATGCTACGCTACAGGAGTGCCTTTTGTCTTCTTCAGCTTAAATAACTTCTTCATTAGATACACCTTGTTGTTAGCTGACGGCTTTTCATACATGCTAGACAAAGCCTTCATCAAGTCCACTGTGGTCTTTTCTTTTACAACATTGTGTGCAACTAATTTTGACAGAGTTAATTAAATAACTCTCAATACCTATCTATCAAGAAGGCTCCGGTCTTTATCCTTCATAGTTTTAGGTTTTGTCCCTAAAAGAGGGAGATGCAATTTCTTCCCATAAAGATACTCTTCAATCTATATCCTCCAATACCCAAAGTCTTTTCCATCAAACTTCTCAATTTCTGAAGCCTTGCCTTCTTCTCTAGCCATTGCTTCTACTCTTAACCTTAACTCTAATACCACTTGTTGAGTCCCAAATTATCTTATAACAATATTAGCAATCTAAAATAGCAATCACACACAAAACACATATAATTACATGGAAAACCCTTTCTCTTTAAAGGGAAAAATCACGGGACAAATTTCGAATAATTTCATTATTATCAAATCAATTAAAATAATTCTTATGTATGTCTCACAAGTAAAGAAAAATCTCTCTTGTTTTTCTCTACTCTCTCTCACACACACACTAATTATCTTTCTCAAAGGTGGCAACACGTTACTCTTTCCTTTCTATTTTTCTTCTCCATGCATAGCTCTCTCTCTCTTGGCTATCTTCTTTCTCTAAGTAGCTTCCTCTTGGTTGCTTTCTCAATTCACTTTTGTGTTCATCTTTTTTTAGCACCACACGCATACTTTTATATAAAAGCATGCCCCCACACTCTTAATTCAATTAGGAGTAGGAATCTTGCTACACCACGTACAATACTTTGCAAGGAATTAGGACTCCTTGCTATTCAAGCCTATCACAAAGTCATTAAAGAGTAGTGATTAGATGTGGCTGGACTCCTAGGAACACACAAAGTACATACTGACCATGTTCTCTAATTTCAACTTGATATAGGAGTCTTCATTACTTGAGCTTTTATTCTTCATGGGTTGGACTATGGTGCACGTGCATCCAACACAAATTTGATTCTCAAAAAAAAAAAAAAAAAAAAAAACTACAAATTTTATTACATATGCAACATTCATGTATTATGTTGTTAAAATCTACCAATTACATTTATTGTCATTTCAATTTGTATAGTTTATGTTGTTAAATTTGTGTTAGCTTAGTATTTTCTATTTTAGGGTTTGTTTGTTTTAATGTAAAATATTTTCCGGGTATAAAATATTTTCAGGAAAAGAAAATATTTTCAAGTGTTTGGCTGCATTATTAAAATTATTTTAGAAAATATTTTCAAGTGTTTGGTTGCATTCTGAAAATGTTATTTTCCTACTAGTTTCTCACATTTTCTCAACCATTTTCTCAGCTTCCAAACAAATTTCATAATAGAAAATATCAATAATAAACTTAAAAGAAACAAAATCAAAACAAAACATTCTTTGAACTCAAAAATTCGATGAAACGGAGAGAGAGGGAGGAAGAGAGAGTGATCGACAATTGAGGGAAAGGGAGAGGTAGATCGAGAAAGAGAGAGATCGGGCATGGGTGGGTCATGGGTGCGATCTCGCCGGTGCTAGGGTGCGACGAGACCGGTGTGATCTGGGGTTGGGTGCGATGGTGCGATCTGGCGTTGGATGCGGTGGTGCGATCTGGGGTTGGATGCGGTGGTGCAATCTGGAGTTGTTGTGTGCGCGATCTCGCCGGCTCTACTCTCTCTTCTTGCTCTTGGTTAGGTTCTTTCTTTTTTTTTTTTTTTGGAAATGGTTTGAAGGTAAGCTTGGAGATGGGTTTTGGATCATAGGGCGGCACAATTTTGGCTGGCTGGAGCTTGGCTGAGGTGAGTTTGGAAATGGGTTTTGGACCATGTGAGGAGTGTGCTCGAGCTTTCTCTCTTCAGGTGTGATTTCTGGAAATTGTTTAAAGGTAAAATCAAAGCGTAAATGATTTTATGCCCGTGAGCCCTTATTTTACAGTCAACATAGAAAACATTTCCAATTTGACCCAATTTTCGGTAACTACCAAACACACACGTTTACGGAACAGCATTTTCAGAAGTGGTTTGAAGCCAAAAAAAACGCAGCGTTAATTTATCAACCTTTTTACTTTTTTTTCATACGCATTGATAGATAAGGGGGCTTAGCCCCCTGACTCTTAAAATAAATTTCCCCTTCTCCTATAAATGTTAATTAAATTTTAAATTTTACTTATGAGCTCCTGACAATATATATAAATATATATATATATATATATATATATTTATATATTAATTAAAGCACGTACACGAGTATTGATGGTCCCTTCATATAGATTTTTTATTTTTTTTTTAAATTATAAAATAAGTATTAATCTTTTTTTTTTCCCTAATATTCCCTTTTATTTTTCCATTTATAATCATTCATTTTTGGAGTAATAAGAGCATATGTTCATGAAAATATATAACTACATAAATCTCTTTGGGCAAGACTTAAGTACAATATTTAAGTTCTATTTCTTAGGTTCGCTTTTTAAGAGCCATATAACTTTTTTCTTATGGGGACGAAAGTGTATTTTTTAATTAAATAACCACATAGCTGAGGTTTAAGATGAAATTTAAGGAATAACACCTAAAGTATTGCAGATAAAAATATGAATGCATATTTTTTTGATTATAAGAAAAAATGCTATGAGTTTTATGATTAAATTTTTAGGCTTTGATGATGTTTTACCCAAGGCATTTCAAACCAGCCCAATGAAACTAAAACGAATCAGAGAATCTACCACAATACAAAGTAATCTTAGCAGGACAGTCCTTGAAGTGACATTTAGCATGACGAAACTTCTTGCACTTGGATGAGTATTTAGAACAAAATGTTAGGTTCTAAGAAATTAGGAACTAATGTATTGGAACTTCAATTTGTATTATGTTGGCAAACCATGATCAAAACATAGAGTCTAGGTTTAGGCTTGCTCAAAGTATGTTTATTTGTGAAATTGGAATCGAGTGATTGCAGAATTTATTGGACTAAATCTGCAAGGCTCGATCGATCGAAAATTAGACTCGATCGATCGAACCACGTGCAGATTTATTTTTCTACAGAGTTCCAGTTCAGCCCAAACTCTACTTAAACGTATTAGGGTTCAAGTAAAACTCTCCTATATAAGGGAAACCCTAGAACATTTTTTAAAGTTGTTTTTAGAGAGATTAGAGTGCCTCTTGTGCCTCTTTTTGTATTTAGGGTTTTGTACCCAAAGGCTCTCTAAAGGTTGCTCATATTACAGTTTGTGTAAATCTCTTGTAAGATCTAGAGGAGTTTTCCTTTACACAAACTTAGAGTTTTCAAGGAGGAGATATTTTCTACACCTTGATGATCAATTCAGTTGCTGCCATTAAAGCTAAAAGACTACACAAGCAGATGTGCTTGTAGCTAATGGGAATCCAAGAAAGAAGGAGTCCGTGGATTCGGAGCTTGCACATGGTCGTGTCAGTAAGTTCTACTGGTTGGTAGCATTAGGAAGTCGAGTGGGGGTGCTTGTAAGTCCTTTTGTATGAACTTCGATTCTTTCAAGATAGTGGATTCAGGTTTACCTTGAGGATAGCTTGGTCAAATCCTCCCCAAGTTTTTACCGGTTTGGTTTCCTGGGTGATCATATCTTGTGTTATTTATTTTCCGCTGTTTTGCATGATTTGATCTTTTATATTGTGATAACCTAGACTTGTTTAATTGGACTAAGTAACAACTTGGCTAATTATCTAGGTTTAATCAATTGTTTAAGGGGTCTAAAAACTGTCAAATGGTATCAGAGCGGGTTGCTCTTTTGTTTTAGTTCTTTTGATCTAAGAGCTGATCCTTGACCCCTGTTGTCATGGATAATTTGAAGTGTCTTTTTGATCATGTTTCTGCTCATGCTCCTGTTGATTTTATTGATGCTTGTGAAACTCGTCATAAGGAATTATTGAAATCTATGAAAATTGCTAAGAAATTCAAGGAAGAGTTAAAATTGGCTAATCTTGAAAAAGAGGAATTGGTTGTTAGATTAGATGAATCTAATAGAAAGAATGAATTTTTGAGAAATCAAATTTCCTCTCAAGATGAGAAGATGAAAAGCTTGGAACAAGAGTTAGTTGAATCTAAGTCTAAAATTGAAAATTTGACTTGTATCAAGCTTGTTGTTGATAACAGAAGTGTTTATGCTTCTCTTAAGCCTAAAACTGAGAAAGTTTATATCCCTCATTTCAAGATGAATAATAAAGAAAAGGCTTATTTTGCTAGGTTAGACAAAGGTAAAAGTTTTGATGTAGACGCTGAAGTTTCTAAACCTAAGTCTAAACCTGCTGTTAGAGAGCATAATAAATCTGTTTTTGTGCCTACCTGTCACCTTTGTGGTGTTATTGGTCATATTAGACCAAATTGTTCTTTGTTGAGGCAAGAACCAAAGCCTGTGACCGGAAACCCCACTAGGAATACTGATGTTCCTAAATTTGTTCCTGTTTGCCACTTTTGTGGTGTCCATGTTCACATTCATCCTAATTGTCATAAACTGAAATTTAAGCATTTTGTGTTTCAATCTAGGATATGTGATGATATTTCTCCTGCCATAAGTCCATATAAATTGTTTCATATTATTTTGAAAAATTTAAGCTTGTTGGCTTGTGAAAGGAATTTGCAGGATTTCAATCTGTCTCAGAAAATTGGTGTAATCCCTCAAATACACTCTGCTTCACATGGATTTTCACCTACAAAGCCGAAGACTCGTGCTAGATGGGTGAGAAAAGATTCTCTAAGGTGAGTGTTGCTGACATGCCCTTGATTTAATTCTTTCAAATATTAGTGGACATGTTTTGTTTTTGTTTTTTTTAAAAAAAAATAAAAAATCCAAAAACATTGAAAAATTTCAAAAAGACAAAAATATTTTATTTTGTGTCTAGTTTTATTTCTTTTTGAGGATTACATGAATTATGATATCTCTCTCTTGATTTAGAACATACTTGACATTGTGGAGAAACTTGAATAGTATGTGTTAAATAAGTGCTAAGCTATTTCTGATTTTGTGTGAGTATGTACTAGTTTGTACATGTACTCATGGGTTAATTAAGAAATTGATATTTCTTGTTTGTGTACCCTCTATAGCTTAGTTAAGCATTGTCATGCATTGCATTTGCATTATTCATTTAGCATAATGTGTGCTTTTTGTTTTTGGTCATAATTTTTTTTAAACCAAAATTTTTTTTGTGTTTTGTATTTCACATCTTGGATTTATAATCAAGGATTGGCCATATTATCTTTACATAACAAGTTTATATACCTTGTTTAGCTTTGATGAGCTTACTTATTGCACTTTACTAGTTGAAACTTTGTAGTGCATGTTGTGTGGGAAATATGTTTATGGTTTTGATCACTTTGTTTTGATCTTGAAGTCATATGTCTTTGATTGTCAAACTTAAACCTTTAGAGAAATGCATAAATAACCATCTCACCACTATTCACTAGCCAATCATGAACACCTTAGTGCATATCATAAGATTTCGTGCTCGAGAAAGTGTAGCACATGCACAAAAAGAACATAAGGTGTAGTCTCGGTTTAATTGCTTAATGCTTAAAATTGGTATGTACTATTAGGCTTGATGCCAAATCACATAATTAAAATTGGTGTGTATATTATGAGACAAAATTTAAGAAACTTACATGATTGCAAGCCTATGTTCTAGGAGATATGGGAGTTATATGATGTAACTCTTTAGGTGATAGTCTCTTTTAAATTCAATGTGATGAATTTTGTAGACTTTGTGAATGATTGCTATTCACATATTACCTCACATGTATCTCAAGTTTTTGCTAGTTACACACACTACACAAGTTACTCTTTGTTAAACTTGGTACATTATATTGTGTGTGATCTTGTTGTGGCCATCCAAAATTAAAGTTCCTTGATTTTGATGCAAAATGTGCTTAATGTTTGAGTTTTGGAGACAAATTGGTTGAAAAACTTGTTTTTGGAAGATCTAGGTTGAATTCAAGTTTTTCTGAAAAACTTTTAATCTCATACTCATGCATTTCATTCATGAAATATTGTGCTTTGAGGAGTGAAAAATTTTCAGTTTTTTTTAAAGTATTTGACCAATTTTTTTCATGCATCATTTGTGTTTAGGATTCACATGCATTGCATTGTTTTTGTATCCATCTTGCAGTTTTGCAGTCATATCTCTCATTGTTTTCACATATAACATGCATACACTTTGCTACATTGGGTACTCAACTTGATCAAAAAATTGATTGATTAATTTTTGAGCTATGTACTTTCTAGTATATGCTATTTTTATGTGTGAACTGTAGAAAATATTTTTCTTAAGAGATATGATGGATAATCAATGTGCAAATATTTTCTCTACTCATGCAACTGTTTGTGGGTCACATAGTGCCATGTTTGCATTTTATTGAAAGAGAGAATATTTTTTCTTCATGTGTATCCTCAACTTAGTTTTTTAAAAAAACTTGGTTTGTGTCTTTTTATTTATCCCTACCCCTTTTATTTTTCCCTAAAACTGTTTTTCCCAAAACTTGTTTTGTTTTTCCTATTTTTATAGGGGGAGAAGCTTGTTTTTACCCTTTGTTGTTCATAGGGGGAGTTGTCTCTATTTCCTATAGAGTTGAATTGTTTTGTGTTCCCTTCTTTCTCTATTTTCTCTTACTATGTTGCGTATGTTTTCTGTCAACTCTTTTTTTAAGTTGTCTTTGTCAATGCGTGACAAAAAGGGGGAGAGATTTAGATGAAATGTGTGGAAAATACAAAAATGTTCTGTTTAGGGTGAGTTAACATTGAGTTAACATTGTTTTTGATGTATCTAACTTAGGGGGAGAGTTAGATTGCATATTTGTTGATTTACTGTTTTTGTTTTTCTGTCACACATGCGTTTATGCGTTTGTTGAGTGTTTAAGAAAATATACAGGTTGATTCAGTCATGCTGCTGTCTACACTTGCAACTGATAAATAATAGTTAGGTTGAATTATTTTTGGGCTATATGTAAATTTGAGCATTTCATGTTTGTGATGTATTTTGTCACGGATTGCCAAAGGGGGAGATTGTTAGGTTCTAAGAAATTAGGAACTATTGTATTAGAACTTCAATTTGTATTATGTTGGCAAACCATGATCAAAACATAGAGTCTAGGTTTAGGCTTGCTGAAAGTATGTTTATTTGTGAAATTGGAATCGAGTGATTGTAGAATTTATTGGACTAAATCTGCAAGGCTCGATCGATCAAAAATTAGACTCAACCGATCGAACCACGTGCAGATTTATTTTTCTGTAGAGTTCTAGTTTAGCCCAAACTTTACTTAAACGTATTAGGGTTCAAGTAAAACTCTCCTATATATAAGGGAAACCCTAGAACATTTTTTAAAGTTGTTTTTAGAGAGATTAGAGTGCCTCTTGTGCCTCTTTTTGTATTTAGGGTTTTGTACCCAAAGGCTCTCTAAAGGTTGCTCATATTACGATTTGTGTAAATCTCTTGTGAGATCTAGAGGACCTTTCCTTTACACAAACTTAGGGTTTTCAAGGAGGAGATATTTTCTACACCTTGATGATCAATTCAGTTGTTGCCATTAAAGCTAAAAGACTACACAAACAGGTGTGCTTGTAGCTGGTGGGAATCCAAGAAAGAAGGAGTCCGTGGATTCGGAGCTTGCACGTGGTCGTGTCAGTAAGTTCTACTGGTTGGTAGCATTAGGAAGTCGAGCGGGGGTGCTTGTAAGTCCTTTTGTATGAACTTCGATTCTTTTAAGATAGTGAATTCAGGTTTACCTTGAGGATAGCTAGGTCAAATCCTCCCCAGGTTTTTACCTGTTTGGTTTCCTAGGTGATCATATCTTGTGTTATTTATTTTCCACTGCTTTGCATGATTTGATCTTCTATATTGTGATAACCTAGACTTGTTTAATTGGACTAAGTAACAACTTGACTAATTACCTAGGTTTAATCAATTGTTTAAGGGGTCTAAAAACTGTCACAAAATTCCCGCAGGAAAGTCTGAAGGATGGCACAATGCAGCGATGAAGTGACCACAAGACAAGTTTCCCCCATAGTCTCATCTTTATGCAAACTCATCCAGGTGAGTGTACAAATAACCTAGGAACAAAGGTCCCAATGGCAAACTAACCCCATAGATATCTTAATAGCAATAAGAAAAATTGCAAGTTTGATGGTAGTAATCTTAATAGCCATAAGAAAATATGCATGTTTGATAGAATAACGAGGATGCTCGCAAAACACAAACTTACATAACCAGAAGACAATGAAATTAGCACGACAAACCCCATCTGTATCCACCCATGGTAGAATGCTCTCCAATGAATCCTTTGTACCACTATTTTTCGTGTTAGAAATACTGAATGAATAGTATTGTATTTCTCAAGTAATAAAATATACATGAGTACCTTTATATAGGAAACAGAGTATGTAGTACAAGTATGTGTGGTATACAAGTAAACAAGATGAGTCTAAAGCCCACTAGACAACATCGCAGGAGATACGAAGACGATGAGAGACAACATCATAACAAAAATACCCCTTTTGAGTTT
Organism: Quercus lobata; assembly: GCF_001633185.2. Taxonomy (NCBI): domain Eukaryota; kingdom Viridiplantae; phylum Streptophyta; class Magnoliopsida; order Fagales; family Fagaceae; genus Quercus; species Quercus lobata. The sequence goes on from NC_044913.1 coordinate 47,612,624, forward strand.
CGCCATAGCTAAGAAAAAAATAAAGTCTAGACCGAGGCTTAAGTTTGTTAAGCTTATATGGCTGAATAATAATGAAACAAGTAGAACTGAAAGAGCAAAGGTGGTGATAGTTTGGAGGTAACCAAAAAAGGTGCTTATATGGAGTTTGATTTTGGATGACAGGACTGGGAATGTGATTAATAGCATGAACAACATGAAGAGTAGTTTCACCCCAAAAAGGAGCAGGAACTTTGGTAGAGAGGAGAGCACGAATAGTGTCAAGAATATGAAAAATTCTCGTTCAGCTTTACCATTTTACTAAGAGGTATCTAAATAAGTTAGTTGATGAATAGCACCATAAGAATGCAAAATAGCTTAGAAAGCATATTGAGCCTATTCAAGAGTATTATTAGATCGAAAAATTTTGATTCGTTTTGAAAATTGAGTTTCAACTATTTTTGCAAAATTAGAATATACTTGCAATGATTCAGAATGATGTTTCAAATGAAAAATCCAACTATGGCGGCAATAATCATCAACAAAGACAACCAAAATATCGACACCCACCAATACTAGAGATAGAGGAAGACCCCTAGACATCAGGATGAATTAGGTCAAAGATATCAATGGACATAAATTCACTAGTATTGAAAGACAAAACTAATTGTTTTCCTAACTAACATGAAATACATTCAAAATTTTCTGTGGACTTTGAACCTAACAAACCACTAGAAGCCAAGTGTTGTACCCTAGAGGAAGATGTGTGACCAAGTCCGGCATGCCAAATTGTAAGGTAAGGAATCGAAGAAACTATAGCAACAACATAAACAAGTGCAACAGGTGGAAGACAAAGGTTGTTCACAAGAAACATATGCCCAATTGTGGGACCAGTCCTAAGCTCCTATCCCATCCTTGGATCCTATATAGTACATCTAGAATAATCAAAGGTAATGTGATAAACCAACTCAACTAATTGTCCCACGAAAAATAAATTCTAAGAAAGGTTAGGAACATTAAAGACCATGGGAACCGAGAGGTTGGGGGTCGAGATATAACCTATATTATGACCAAACATTATTAAACCATTAATTGTGCAAATATTAAGAGGGTGTGGTACAGGTTCAAGTTGAGAAAATAAGGACGAGTGATGTGTCATGTGGTTGTAACATGCAGAATCTATAAGCCAAGAGGAAGGAAGCATACCAAATGAAACTGAGAGAGAAGAGGAATAAGATGTATTACCAATACAAATGGTATTAGTGATGATGTTTTGAAAGTCAACAGTGGAAATGGTGATAATGGATCTAGAAGACTTGGACTTTGCAGAGACGGGAGTCATTGGTTGGATACTCTTAGTGTTAGCAATAGTAGCAGCAAAAATGGAAACAACTGATTTGTTGCGTTGATAGCAAGTCTCAATATTATGGCCAAGACATTTGCAAAAATTGCAAAAACGTTTGTTGGATTACTGGCGACTATTGTTGCAATAAAAAGAAGACCTGTCCTTATTCTTCATTTTGAAGAAAAATATGAAAAAAAAAAAAAAAAAGGACTACCAAAATGAAATCTACGCGAAAAATTGGGTAAGGAGCACCTAGACTGCAAAAAGTCAACTTTAGAAAAAGTCAATGGTCAAACTTGCCTTAAAAGTCAAGGTTAAATTCAACCAACGGAGCAATGACGTCAGAAAGATGACCCAGATGATGATGTAAAAGGAGACTGGCAATGACATGGCACATGAAGTAAGTTAGAGCTGACGTGGTAGTTGACGTAAGCAAGATGACGTCACAAATGACGTAAGCAGGTTGCTGTAGGCTCATAGGCGCGTGAGGTGCGTGGGCAAGTGAGGCACGTGGAGCATTGAAGTAGAATTGTTTGACGGCACATAGAGCACATGTGGCACATGTCTTTGATGCAAATTACTTTGGGTGGTGCGTAAGGGCACATGAGATGCCCGATGATGTCGATTCTTCTCTGATGATGTAGATTGGAAGAAGACGATGTCGATGGTATCGGGAATGAGAGGATCAAGGCAAAATTTGATAGTGGCGACTAGAATGGCAGTGATCTTTAGTGTATGACGGTGATGTCGATAGCGGAGGCAACGAAGAACACTTAGAAGACAGAATTACAGATTGCACACAAAAAATTCAGTGCAGTGGCTCTAATACTATGTTAGAAATACTGAATGAATATTATTGTATTTTTCAAGTAATAAAATATACATGAGTGTCTTTATATAAGAGGTAGAGTGTGTAATACAATTACGCGTGTTATCTATCTCTCTCTCTCTCTCTCTCTTTATATATATATATATATATATATATAACTGAAGCCTCTAATAGCATCACAATTTTTCACGTCAGCACAACATAATATTTAAAAAATAAAAAGTAAAATTAAAAACACTATTTTTCTCTCCAAAACCTGAAACTTATCTTCTTTTTTTCTTTTTCTTTTTTTGGATAAAATCTGATATTTTAAGCTGAGTTTAGTCTAAAGATTATTATTTTAAAAAAAAAAAATTTGCAATAAAAGGATAAGTATCTGCTTTATTGCAATAAACCCAAAAAAAAAGTTAACTAATTTTTTAAAAACCCTACAACCAAACTTCTTGAACCCTACGTTATAGAATATAATTTGTTTATTTCAAAATCTTTTGATTATGCGTTAATTTATATTTTGCTATTATATATTAGATAACAACAAAAAATTAAATATATATCACCATATGCCATAAAGATGATTATAAAAAAAAAAAAAAAAATCTGCAATAAAAGGATAAGTATCGGCTTTATTGCAATAAACCCAAAAAAAGAAAAAAAAAGTTAATTAATTTTTTAAAAACCCTACAACCAAACTTCTTGAACTCTACGTTATAGAATATAATTTTTTTTATTTCAAAATCTTTTGATTATGTGTTAATTTATTTTTTGCTATTATATATTAGATAACAACAAAAAATTATATATATATATATATATATATATATCACCATATGCCACACTCATACATACCATTATGTCCTGGTGCTATTCAAACTCATAAATTTATTTGGGACTCTAATTCTATCATTTAATTTTTTTTAAATAATATAATTTTCTATCAAATATATATATATATACATATTTGTATTGTTTCAATAATTTATATGCCCTAAATCATTCAATTCTTTAATTTTATTTGTTGGCATTTTGAAAGTTTTAATATCTACATTTTTACGTTAGTTATTACAATATCTGAAAACTGAAACAAATAAAATCTTACTTGAAAATACTTCTGTCATTAAAACTGAAAACTTCTGTCTTTCTTACATTTCTTTCATCTCTTTTACCATTCCTTTTTTTATTATTTCTTTATTATTTTGCTTTTCCACCATTTCTTTTAGTCTGTCATTTTCTTTGTCTTTGTAAGTTATAGATATAGCTCTGTCAGTTACTTTTAAATTCGTTAAAGTATTATTATCATTATCTATTAAGCTATCTTTTCCACTGTCTATCATATTCATAACATTTCTGACACTTTCTATAGTACTTCTATCTTTTATACGTGTTACTCTTTCCTTAATTGGGTCAAAGTTTCTATCAGTTGCTTTTAACATCTGTAAATTCTTATCTATAACTTCTTTTGAATTACTATTTATATACCAATTATCTGTCATAGTTTCTGTAAAAGATGATCTTTGATGGGGTTCAAATTCTATGTCTTTTTTAAAAGGTGAATTTAAAGCTTTCATTCTTTCATAGAGGTCCAAAAAACTATCATTTTTCTTTTCAACTTTAGTACATATAGCAGATCTGTCAATATTTTCCAAGGATTCCAATTTTCTATTAATTCTGTCTAAAAAACTATTATTGTGTTTATTATTCTGTCGGTTGATTTTATCTTCTGTTAAAGTACTACAATTATTTGAATTACCATTATAATTACCATTAACTAATCTTTCTTTAAGTTTATTGATTCTGCAATATTTCGCTCATTTATGTCTGTGGAGTTTTCTTCCTTAATTTCTTTAGTTTCCTTTTTTACCATTTTTGCTTTTGTCATTATGTCATGTAGATTTACTTGTTTTATTTTCATTTTTATCTTTTCTTTCTTGTCTTTTTCTTCCTTTCTATAATCCGTAATATGATGTCCATATTTTTTACATTTATGACAAATAGTATTACTAACATGTCTGTCAGTTTTCTCATTATCTGATAACTCAGTAGTATTTAAAACTGTTATATCTCTATTTCTGTCTGTCTGTAAGGGTGTATTTAAAATTTTTATTTTTTTAGTTAATTCTGTCAAACTATCATTTTGGGTTTCTATTATAGATCTTCCAATTAATTTTAGCCTTTCATCTACCATTTCTTTTAAACTATTACACTTTTTGTCTTTTACTTCCACTTTTACTATACTATCATTATTTTCTTTTAAATTACCATTAATGTTTTTCCTACCTTTGTTGACTTTGACCTTTTCTCTTTCATGTCTCATCTTTTCTTCAATTTCTATCTTCCTAGGTAGAGATTCTTTGCTACTATTTGTTTTTGGTTTTTGCATGTCCATCATTATTACTTTCCCTACATCTTCACTATTTTGTCTTTCAAATATTTCTTTCATCTCTTTTACCATTCCTTTTTTTATTATTTCTTTATCTTTAATATTATTAATATTTTTTCTTTTCTTATCTTTATGCATTATTCCTGTAAGACTAGTTTTTAGTTCGTCCTTTTCTTTGTCTTTATAAGTTATAGACATAGCTCTGTCAGTTACTTTTAAAATATTATTATCATTATTTATTAAGCTATCTTTTCCATTGTCTATCATATTCGTAACATTTCTGACACTTTCTATGGTACTTCTATCTTTTGTGAGATCTTTTATTTTAACTTCTATACGTGTTACTCTTTCCTTAAAAGGGCTAGTTTCTTTATCAATTCTTCTGTCAGTTGTTTTTAACATCTGTAAGTTCTTATCACTATTTATATACCAATTATCTGTCATAATTTCTGTAAAAGATGATCTATGATGGGGTCCAAATTCTATTTCTTTTTTAAAAGGTGAATTTAAAGCTTTTATTCTTTCATAGAGGTCCAAAAAACTATCATTTTTCTTTTCAACTTTAGTATATATATCAGATATGTCATTATTTTCTAAAGATTCTAATTTTCTATTAATTCTGTCTAAAAAACTATTATTGTGGTTATTAGTCTGTCGGTTGATTTTATCTCCTGTTAAATTACTCCAATTATTTGTATTATTATAGCCATAATTATCCATATCACTGTCAGAGTCAGTTTCATAATCCATATCACCATTAGACCAATTATCATCTATATCTTTCGTGCTATAACCTTCATCATAATCTATATCATCATAGTCCATGTTTCAATTAGTGTGTGCCTAGCCAAAGTGTGAACAAGCAAATAGATGATGAGCAGATAAATGTATTTATTCTCTTTCTAAGCAATTAATAATTACTGGCGGAACTATTACTAACCACTGGTATCCTTGCTATTTGGACCACCTCCTCGGGAAACTCCATTGCGAGACCACCCAAACACACGCCTGTCCGTCGGCTACAACAAAGGGGTTGCCCAACGTGAAACTATGGTTTGCCAACGAGTCTCTAGGCTGACCAACGCTAACAAGGAGCAAGTAGTGGCTATGTAGTAATATAAGTTCCTAGTAACTTCTTAATTGCAAAGAAATAAAACTCATACACCTACCATCCATGGCTCTGATACCATTGATTACCCAGGAGAGAGCACAACAGTAATATAGAAGCATAAATAATGATAAAATAGTTGATAAAGAAGAAGATAGCAAAATAGATATAGTCAAAATAGATTAAAACAGAGTATGGAATATGAAAACTGAAACAAATAAAATCTTACTTGAAAATACTTCTGTCTTTGATTAAAACTAAAAACTTCTGTCTTTCTTACAAGCTTTGAAAATAAACACTGTCTGAAGAGTTACAAGATTACAAAGTAAAAATCTGTAAAGGGTTACAAGATTGTCTGTCTGGAAAGGTTAGGTTACAAGATTACAAAAAGAAAGTAAAGTACAAAAGTCTTTCGGAGAGGGAAAGGGAAAGCTATTACAAAGTCTTTCTAAAAGTATTTCTAAGGGAGAGAGCTATCTTGGATCTATTGGACCTTGGAATTGAAATGGAAATTTGGACCTAAAATTTTGAACCTGAATTCTGGACCTAAAATTTGAACCTTAGGACTGGACCTATCTTCTGTCTTCTGAGTCTGTCTATTTATAGATAAAGTGAACCATGGTGAGTCTTTAAAAGTAACCTGAGTTAAGTAAGGTAAACTCAAGTTAATCTGTCGGTAGAATCTTGAACAGTAAAAGTCTATCTTGAATAGTAATAGTCTGTCTGCATGTGAATAATATTCTGTCAAAATATCTTTCAGAATATCTTACTGGTTCTATCTGTATTTTTCTGGAATATAATGGATCTGTCTGGAAGCTATTCATGCATGTCGGTGAATAGTGATCTGTCTCCAGTGAATAGTGATCTGTCATTGGTGAATAGTGAGCTGTCGCTGTTGTCTGTTCGGAAGAGTATTCTGTCTGTTTGTGCCTTCTGTCTATCTGTCTATCAGTCTGTATCTGCATAATTATCATAATCTAGCGGATCAGAGTTGTCCTAATACTGTTCATGCTCATGGAGCACTCCATAATCATTACATAGGGCATAGTATGAAATTGGAACGAAAACAGGAACATGATCCTTGGCTGTCATCAATCTGGGATCTTTAACAATCCTTCTTTTCCCAATGAGCCTTCCTGTTGAAGGTCTTGGGCCATACACAGCAATCTTGTCGGTGTAGCCATATAAATGGAAACCTCTGTCTAATTCTTTCTGTACTTCATAAATCTTATTACTCATGAAATTAGACCATTTTTGAGCCAGAGCACCTGGATCATCAAGTAATAAATAAGTATCTCCTGTATACTAGTTATATTTAGGGATACCACACCAATCATGGATAAGGACTAAAATGTGTGCTGGCTGAGCTTCCATATAATAGCTAGTGTCCCAAACTGGAAGAGTACTCTAGATTTCTATCTTCATATAATTAAGTCCTCCAATCTGTGCTGCTGCTTCTTGGATGACTCTGGGAAATAAACTAATTTGATTTGCAGAAGTAATGGTTAATTTGCTGATAAACCCTGCTTCTAGCATTTCAAATAACCATAAGGGATCACAGATTACTGGATCCTCTGTCTCTGTGTTGATAAGTAATCCCGGGTAGGGATTAAATATATCTCCTGTTCTTTTATAAACTCTGTTTGAATTTCCAAAGCTCTCATACCATTTAGCTTTTTGAGATAACCATATATCACCTGTCATGTCTTCTATCCTGATAAATGCTGTAGAGACTATCAGTTTAAAAAGATACACCCATCTATCATAAGAACTTGTTATAGCTTTATGAGTTAATATATTCTGTTGGATTTCAGGGGGTAAGGTTCTAATAGCAAGTCTCGTTTTTTGATGAATCTTAGGGTGGAGCTTTGAAAAGCTTGTTCCCATAAGATAGTTTTTTAGAGACTGTAGTTCTGTCTTTGTGGAGCTTGAATCTCCATCCTCCTTGCCAGGGAGTTGACAGCTTCAATAAATGCCCCGATGCTAACAAGATGTAATTCCAAAGCCTGAAGGGTCATTTGGAATAAAGGTTTCTGTCTGAGGGTAAAGGCTGCCTGTAAATTATCAAGAAGTAGTTTAATATGAAAAGGAAGGTCTGTAAATTCTCCGTCTTAAAACATAAGATCACTGTCGAGCACTTTTTGCAAAATTATACTTTTATCACCACATGAATACATTGCCTCTGCTAGCAACGTATCCTGAAGGGATATTGTCTCTATCGAGACGCCTTCATGCATATCCGAAATTTTTACTGAAGGTTTTCGGGTACCTTTGGGTTGCACTGTTGGTGCCTTGCCCTTGTCTTTCTGAGAAATTCTTTTACTCATGGTAGTCTGCAATTGGGTTTTTGGAAAAGGATTATATTTGGAACAAATAAAAACTTCTTTTGAAATTCTTCTGTCAATGTCTTTTTGTGAAATTCTTTTGAAATATTTTATAAGAAAAACAACAAAAGCATTTATAAACAAACAACATTTATAAAACAAGCATTTCTTTGTACACTTTCGTGCTCTTGCTGAGTAGCAACAGTATTAGAGTAATCATGATGGGATCTGTCAGGTAAGTGATATTCAGAATATTTCTAAAATCTATTATGATTCTATCCATGCATGTACTACTATATATCTCTTCATAAAGTCTTTCATTAATAGGACAATCTATCAAGGGATTAATTCTGTCTATGGGGAGATTAAATCTGTCATTATTCAAGAGATTACCACAATTAATATTTTCTTTAATGATCAATAAAGAAGAGCCTGTCAAAGATTCTTTTATTAAAATATCCGTTATATGAATATTTAAAGATGCTATAAAGGGTGTACATCTGTCATTTATTATTATTTTGTTTAGTACTTCTATTAGTCTTATGAGACTATTAGTATGTCTGTCATTATTATTAAAAGGAATAATAATTGTACCATCTATATTTGGTGTGGGGGCAATAGTCTCAAGTTGCCATCTGGCAGTCCATATACTATTAGTCCATGCATATTGATTACAAATGATTGTATTCATATTTCTGTCTTTTATAAGTTCTTCTGTAGATCGGACTTTATGAAAGAATGCAACAGGAGAATAAGAACATATCTCTGTCTCTTTGTCTTGTTTATCTTTCTTTTTGTCATTTTCTGTCAATTGATTAACAAGTAAATATTTCTGTCTTTAAAGATGACAAACTTCTTTCAGTTCTATAGATTCCTCTTTCGTTAATATTTGTTAAAATAGTAACCTTTTTGTAAGAGTGTATTTCTGTCAAGACAGGTGGTACAATGAATTTAAAGAATATATCTTTTTCCAATATATTAGTTTTAATTCTTTCATCTGTCACTAAAAAGGGATAAATTAAAATCATAAAAGAAGTTCCTAAAATAATTTTACCATTGACTACCCAGGAGAGAGCACAGCAGTAATATAGAAGCATAAACAATGATAAAATAGTTTATAAAGAAGAAGATAACAAAATAGATATAGTTAAAATAGATTAAAACAGAGTATGGAATATGAAAACTGAAACAAATAAAATCTTACTTGAAAATACTTCTGTCTTTGATTAAAACTGAAAACTTCTGTCTTTCTTACAAGCTTTGTAAATAAACACTGTCTGAAGAGTTACAAGATTACAAAGTAAAACTCTATAAAGGGTTACAAGATTGCCTGTCTGGAAAGGTAAGGTTACAAGATTACAAAAAGAAAGTAAAGTACAAAAATCTTTTGGAGAGGGAAAGGGAAAGCTATTACAAAGTCTTTCTAAAAGTCTTTCTGAGGGAGACAGCTATCTTGGATCTATTGGACCTTGGAATTGAAATGGAAACTTGGACCTAAAATTTGAACCTTAGAACTGGACCTATCCTCTGTCTTCGGAGTCTTGTCTATTTATAGATAAAGTGAACCATGGTAAGTCTTCAAAAGTAACTTGAGTTAAGTAAAGTGAACTCAAGTTAATCTGTCAGTAGAATTTTAAACAGTAAAAATCTATCTTGAACAGTAATAGTCTATCTGCATGTGAATAATATTATGTCAAAATATCTTTCAAAATATCTTTCTGGTTCTGTCTGTATTTGTTTGGAATATAATGAATCTGTCTGGAAGCTATTCATGCATGTTGGTGAATAGTGATCTGTCGTTGGTGAATAGTGATCTGTCGTCGATGAATAGTGTTCTGTCGCTGTTGTCTGCTCGAAAGAGTATTCTGTCTGCTGGTGCCTTCTGTCTATCTGTCTATTAGTCTGTATCCACGTAATTATCATAATCTAGTGGATCAGAGTTGTCCTCATACTGCTCATGCTCATGGAGCACTCCATAATCATTACATAGGGCACAATATGAAATTGGAATGAAAATAGGAACATGATCCTTGGCTGTCATCAATCTAGGATCTTTAACAATCCTTCTTTTCCCAATGAGCCTTCCTGTTGAAGGTCTTGGGCCATACACAGCTATCCTGTCGGTGTAGCCATATAAATGGAAACCTCTGTCTAATTCTTTCTGTACTTCATAAATCTTATTACTCATGAAATTAGACCATTCTTGTGCCAGAGCACCTGGATCATCAAGTGATAAATAAGTATCTCCTGTATACCAGTTATATTCAGGGATACCACACCAATCATGGATAAGGACTAAAATGTGTGCTGGCTGAGCTTCCATATAATATCTAGCGTCCTAAACTGGAAGAGTACTCCAGATTTCCATCTTCATATAATTAAGTCCTCCAATTTGTGCTGCTGCTTCGTGGATGACTTTGAGAAATAAACTAATCTGATTTGCAGAAGTAATGGTTAATTTGCTGATAAACCTTACTTCTAGCATTCCAGGTAACCATAAGGGATCATAGATTACTGGATCCTCTGTCTCTGTGTTGATAAGTAATCTCGGGTAGGGATTAAATATGTCTCCTGTTCTTTCATAAACTCTGTCTGAATTTCAAAAACTGTCATGCCATTTAGCCTTATGAGATAACCATATATCACCTGTCATGTTTTCTGTTCTGATAAATGCTGTAGAGACTAATACTTTAAAAAGATACATCCATCTATCATAAGAACTTGTTATAGCTTTATGAGTTAATATATTTTGTTGGATTTTAGGGGGTAAGGTTCTAATAGCAAGTCTCGTTTTTTGCTAAATCTTAGGGTGGAGCTTTGAAAAGCTTGTTCCCATAAGATAGCTTTTCAGAGACTGTAGTTCTGTCTTTGTGGAGCTTGAATCTCCATCCTCCTTGCCAGGGAGTTGACAACCGAGTGCTTCAATAAATGCCCCGGTGCTAACAAGATGTAATTCCAAAGCCTGAAGGGTCATTTGGAATAAGGGTTTCTGTTTGAGGGTGAATACTGCCTGTAAATTATCAAGAAGTAGTTTAATATAAAGAGGAAGGTCTTTAAATTCTTCTTCTTGAAACATAAGATTGCTGCCGAGCACTTTTTACAAAATTACACTTTTATCACCACATGAATACATTGCCTCTGCTAGCAGTGTATCCTGAAGGGATATTGTCTCTATCGAGACGCCTTCATGCATATCCGAAATTTTTACTGAAGGCTTTCGGATACCTCTAGGTTGCACCACTGGAGCCTTGCCCTTGTCTTTCTGAGAGAATCTTTTACTCATAGTTTGCAATTGGGTTTTGGGAAGAGGGTTATGTTTGGAGCAAATATTTTGCAAAACTTCTTTTGAAATTCTTTCTGCAATGTCTTTCTGTGAAATTCTTTTGAAATATTTTATAAGAAGAGCAAGAAAAGCATTTATAAAACAAACAACATTTATAAAACGAACTTTTCTTTGTACACTTTTGTGCTTTTGCTGAGTAGCAACAGTATTAAAGTAGTCATGATGGGATCTGTCAGGGTAAGTGATATTCAGGATATTTCTAAAATCTAGTATGATTCTATCCATGCATGTACTACTATATATCTCTTCGTAAAGTCTTTCATTAATAGGACAATCTATCAGGGGATTAATTCTATCTATGGGGAGATTAAATCTGTCATTATTCAAGAGATTACCACAATTAATATTTTCTTTAATGATTAATAAAGAAGAGTCTATCAAAGATTCTTTTATTAAAGTATCTGTTATATGAATATTTAAAGATGCTATAAAGGGTGTACATTTGTCATTTAGTACTTCTATCAGTCTTGTGAGACTATCAGTATGTCTGTCATTATTATTAAAAGGAATAATAATTGTATCATCTATTTTTTGTGTGGGGGCAATAGTCTCAAGTTGCCATTTGTCAGTCCATATACTATTAGTCCATGCATATTGATTACAAAAGATTGTATTCATATTTCTATCTCTTATGAGTTCTTCTGTAGATTGGACTTTATGTAAAAGAGCAATAGGAAAATAAGAACGTATCTCTGTCTCTTTGTCTTGTTTATCTTTCTTTTTGTCATTTTCTGTCAATTGATTAGCAAGTAGCATTTCTGTCTTTAAAGATGACAAACTTCTTTCAGTTCTATAGATTCCTCTTTCGTTGATATCTGTTAAAATAGTAACCTCTTTGGAAGAGTGTATTTCTTTCAGGACAGGTGGTACAATGAATTTAAAGAATATATCTTTTCCTAACACATTAGTTTTAATTCCTTTATCTGTCATTAAAAAGGGATAAATTAAAGTCATAAAAGGAGTTCCTAAAATAATTTTAGAAGGAAAGTCTTTAATTAAAACAAAGGCTGTCTCAAAATATATTCTATCATGGCATATATGAACATTAGGTATATTATAATGAATTATTAGTCTTTTTCCATTGGCCTGAATTAATCTTTCAGATGATTTATCATAATACTTTAAGGGTATTAATCTTTCTTGTATACAATTCATATCAGCACCTGAATTTATTGAAGCAATTTCTGTCAAACAAAACTCTAAAGTAATTTCTGTATGCCATTTTTGGAAAATTACTCTGTCAATTAAACTTAAGAAATTCTGTTTGTTGCCATCATCATCATCATCATCAAATTCACTGTCCTTAGGGTTAGAAAATTCTTTTAAATTTATTATTTCTGCAATATTTCGCTCATTTATGTCTGTGGAATTTTCCTCTTTAATTTCTTTAATTTCCTTTTTTACCATTTTTGCTTCTGTCATTAAGTCTTGTAAAGCCACTAGTTTTATCTATACACCATCTTGTTTTATTTTTACCTTTTCTTTCTTGTCTTTTTCTTTCTCTTTCTTTTGACATTTTGTAACATGGTGTCCATATTTCCTACACCTAATGCAAGCAATAGGTATTTCTATAGAGTCTTTCAATTTTAATAAATATTCTTTTTTGTCTTTATGGTGATTCGGTAGATTGTCTATCAGTTTTATTATTATGTCTTTTTGTTTTCTTTTTCTTTTATTAATTTTAAGTGGGTTGGTTGATTTTAACTCTTTCTTTAGTTGATCTATTTTTTTTTGTTTAACATTAAATATTTCCATCAATTCTTTTATAATATCTTTCTCAAATTCTAATTTACTAATTTGTTTAGTAATTCTATTATGTCTGTCACATTGTTTTTTAGTATGTCCATAACCTTTGCATTTATGACAAATAGTGTTATTAACATGTCTGTCAGTTTTCTCATTATCTGATAACTCTATAGTATTTAAAACTGCTATGTCTCTTTTTCTGTCTGTCTCCATTGGTAAACTTAAAATTTCTATCTTTTTAGCCAATTCTATTAAACTGTTATTTTCAGTCCTATCAATTGTTTTAAGTCTCTCATCAATTTCTTCTTTAAAACTATTACACTTTTTGTCTTTTACTTCCATTTTTACTTTTACTACACTATCACTATTACCATAATTATTTTTCCTACCATTGTTGACTACTTTTTCACTATCTCTTTCTATCTCTTTTGTATCTAACATCCTACGTACCATTTCATTGTTTTGTCTTTCATACAATTCTTTCAAGCTATCATCATTATTTCTAGGACTATTATCTTTTCCTATTTCTTTTTCTAGCTTTCTACGTATAACACCTTCATCTTTATGTCTTTCAATTCTTCTTCTATCATTTGTCTCTATTAGGCCTCTTTGTCCTTTTATCGCTTTCCCTACATCTTCAGTATTCTGTCTTTCAAACATTTCTTTCATCTCTTTTACCATTCCTTTTTTTATTATTTCTTTATTATTTTGCTATTCCACCATTTCTTTTAATCTGTCATTTTCTTTGTCTTTGTAAATTATAGATATAGCTCTGTCAGTTACTTTTGAACGTTAAAGTATTATTATCATTATCTATGAAGCTATCTTTTCCACTGTCTGTCATATTCGTAACATTTCTGACACTTTCTATAGTACTTCTATCTTTTATACGTGTTACTCTTTCCTTAATTGGGTCAACTTTTCTATCAGTTGCTTTTAACATCTGTAAATTCTTATCTATAACTTCTTTTCAATTACTATTTATATACCAATTATCTGTCATAGTTTCTGTAAAAGATGATCTTTGATGGGGTTCAAATTCTATTTCTTTTTTATAATGTGAATTTAAAGCTTTCATTCTTTCATAGAGGTCCAAAAAACTATCATTTTTCTTTTCAACTTTAGTATATATAGCAGATCTGTCAATATTTTCCAAGGATTCCAATTTTCTATTAATTCTGTCCAAAAAACTATTATTGTGGTTATTAGTCTGTTGGTTGATTTTATCTTCTGTTAAATTACTCCAATTATTTGTGTTACCATTATAATTATAATCATCAATTTCACTGCCAGAATCAGTTTCATAATCCATATCACTATTTGACCAATTATCATCTATATCTTTCATGCTATAACCTTCATCATAAACTATATCATCGTAGTCCATGTTTCAAATTAGTGTGTGCCTAGCCTAAGTGTGAACAAGCAAACAAATGATGAGCTGATAATACTGGCGGAACTATTACTAACCACTGGTATCCTTGCTATCGGGACCACCTCCTCGAGAAACTCCATTGCAGGACCACCCAAACAACGCCTGTCCGTCGGCTACAACAAAGGGGCTGACCAACGCGAAACTATGGTTTGCCAACGAGTCTCTAGGCTGACCAATGCTAACAAGGAGCAAGTAGTGGCTATGTAGTAATATAAGTTCCTAGTAACTTCTTAATTGCAAAGAAATAAAACTCATACACCTACCATCCATGGCTCTGATACCATTGACTTACCCAAGAGAGAGCACAACAGTAATATAGAAGCATAAACAATGATAAAATAGTTGATAAGGAAGAAAATAACAAAATGGATATAGTCAAAATAAATTAAAACAGAGTATGGAATATGAAAACTTAAACAAATAAAATCTTACTTGAAAATACTTCTGTCTTTGATTAAAACTGAAAACTTCTGTCTTTCTTACAAGCTTTGAAAATAAACACTGTCTGAAGAGTTACCAGATTACAAAGTAAAATCTTTAAAGGGTTACAAGATTATCTGTCTTGGAAGGGTTACAAGATTTTCTGTCAGGAAAGGTAAGGTTACAAGATTACAGAAAGAAAGTAAAGTACTAAAGTCTTTCGGAGAGGGAAAGGGAAAGCTAAAGTCTTTCTGAGGGAGAGAGCTATCTTGGATCTATTGGACCTTGGAATTGAAATGGAAATTTTGAACCTTAAATCTGGACCTATCTTCTGTCTTCGAAGTCTGTCCTTTTATAGATGAAGTGAACCATCAAAAGTAACCTGAGTTAAGTGAAGTGAACTCAAGTTAATTTGTCGGTTGAATCTTGAACAGTAAAAGTCTATCTGTCGGTAGAATCTTGAACAGTAAAAGTCTATCTGGTAGTCTGTCCGAGTACGCATGCTGGTGAACAATAACTTTTATATCTGTGAGAATCTGCGTACGAATAATATTCTGCTAAAATATCTTTCTGGATTTATCTTTTGGTCTTTTGTCTTCTTTTTGTATCTATCTGTCTCTTGTCTTCTTTTTGTATCTATCTGTCTCTTGTCTTCTTTTTGTCTCCTTCTGTCATGAGTCCTGTAGTTTGGAGAGGATAAAGGAGGATTTCATCTGTCTGTATCTGTTGGAAACTAATCTGGCGTAAGGGGATAGTGACCTGGCACAGTGTCTATCTTGTCTATTATTTTGTCTAACCACTTGAATACAATGTCATTTTTGACCCTGTATTCTGAAGGGATATTATCTCTATTGAGACGCCTTCATGCTTTAATTGAAATCTGTATTAAAGATTTCTATTTTTGGCAGAGTTTGGTCTGAGATTTTAGCCTTAGAATGGCTATCTTGCTTGCCAGGCAATTGACCGTTCATTTTAAAATTAACTAATTAAAGGTTATTATGAAATGGTAAAATATATGATGAGAAAGGACAAGAATAAACTAAAGTCATGAACCTATAGTACAAGACAAAGATCCTGGCAAAGGGATAGGAGAAATGATGGAAAGATACGTAGGAACAAAAGAAAGACTAGAATAGTCAACAAAAGTAGGAAACTTCTTTCTTTTTCTTTATTTCTTTTATATATATATATATATATATATATACATACTTAAGTATATATATACTTAAGTACTACTGCTACTGGGTAGAATAGTATTATCTACCATTGTAGGAATCTCATCATCACTTTTATCTTTTGAGATGGAAATTTCTTTCAATAAGTGTATATCTTTAGGGAATGGGGGTAGGAGGAACTTAAAGAAAACTTCTGTCTTTAAAATATTAGTACATATTCCATTATCTATCGTGAAGAAAGGGTAGATTAAAGCCAAAAAAGGATTTCCTAATATAACTTTAGAGGACAACTTATCTGTTAAGAAGAAAGGTGTTTTGAACTTGATTCCATTATTATATATGTATGCCTTGGTTAGCTTATTACTTATTTTAAGTCTATCACCATTAGCCTAAGTTAATCTGTCTGTTGTTGATTCATAATATTCATAATACTTAGAGGTTATTAATCCTTCTTGTATGCAATTCATATCAGCACCTAAATCAACAAGGGCAATAACTGTTAATGAAAATTCTTTATGAACTACTAAAGTTATCTCTATGTACCATTTTTGAAATATCATTCTGTCAATTATATTTAAAAAATCATCTTTATCATCTTCTTTATAAGAACTTTCACCAGTATAATTATGTCTGTCAAGAAGAGAGGAGTCTGTCAGAGGTTCATTACAATATTTAATTCTATCTTTTATGCTAATTACTTGTGCAGTTATCTGTTCTACCATGCCTTTTAATATGAAATTTTCTGATTTTAATTTTTTTCAGTTCATTTTTTAGGCTATTAATCTCTATTTGTAGGTCTGTCACAGTTATAGGTTTACTGGGTTTAAATCTATCAGTAATTTCTGTAAAATTATAAGTTGACTTATAATCTTTTAGATCTATTTCAAATCTATCAGTTTCAGTTAAAGATTCTTTTAATTTAGATAAATAGTCTTTTTTAGATTGTAGATCTGGAAGTTATCTATCAAATCCATTATTATGTCTTCTTGTTTTGTTAAGACACATATTTTTAATTTTCTTTTACAATAACAATTATCAAGATTATTACAGTTACATAACTAAACATTTCCATCATGTGAAGAAACATCTGTAGAGGATGATGAAGTGCTGTTACTATTATCTATCTGGTGAATTCCATTATTTGTTTCATCACTATCTGTCAGTTCTATTATACTCATTAATTTATCCTTTAATTTTCCTGATATATCAAGTTTATTTATCTGTCTTTGAAAGTTACAGTATCTGCTAGGACACCATTGACTACCCAGGAGAGAGCACAGCAGTAATATAGAAGCATAAACAATGATAAAATAGTTTATAAAGAAGAAGATAGCAAAATAGATATAGTCAAAATAGATTAAAACAGAGTATGGAATATGAAAACTGAAACAAATAAAATCTTACTTGAAAATACTTCTGTCTTTGATTAAAACTGAAAACTTCTGTCTTTCTTACAAGCTTTGAAAATAAACACTGTCTGAAGAGTTACAAGATTACAAAGTAAAAATCTGTAAAGGGTTACAAGATTACAAAAAGAAAGTAAAGTACAAAAGTCTTTCGAAGAGGGAAAGGGAAAGCTAAAGTCTTTCTGAGGGAGAGAGCTATCTTGGATCTATTGGACCTTGGAATTGAAATGGAAATTTTGGACCTAAAATTTGGACCTTAGAACTGGACCTATCTTCTGTCTTCGAAGTCTGTACTTTTATAGATGAAGTGAACCATGATAAGTTTTCAAAAGTAACCTGAGTTAAGTGAAGTGAACTCAAGTTAATCTGTTGGTAGAATCTTGAACAGTAATAGTCTATCTGTCGGTAGAATCTTGAACAGTAATAGTCTATCTGGCAGTTTGTCCGAGTACGCATGCTGGTGAACAGTAACCTTTTCTATCTGTGAGAATCTGCGTACGAATAATATTCTGCTAAATATCTTTCTAGATCTGTCTACATTCTGTTATTTTATCTTTTAGTCTTTTGTCTTCTTTTTGTATCTACCTGTCTCTTGTCTTCTTTTTGTCTCCTTCTGTCACATAAGTCTTGTAGTATGGAGAGGAGGGTAAAGGAGGATTCCATCTGTCTGTATCTGTTGGAAACTAATCTGGCACAGGGGGATAGTGACCTGGCGCAGTGTCTATCTTGTTTGTTATTTTGTCTAACCACTTGAATACACTATCATTTTTGAACTTGTATTTTGAAGGGATATTGTCTCTATTGAGACGCCTTCATGCTTTAACTGAAATCTATATTAAAGATTTCTATTTTTAGCAGGATTTGGTCTGAGATTTTAGCCTTAGAATGGCTATCTTGCTTGCCAGGCAATTGATTGTTAATTTTAAAATTAACTAATTAAAGGTTATTATGAAATGGTAAAATATATGATGAGAAAGGACAAGAATAAACTAAAAGTCATGAACCTATAGTACAAGACAAAGATCCTGACAAAGGGATAGGAGAAATGATGGAAAGATACGAAGGAATAAAAGAAAGACTAGAATAGTCAACAAAAGTAGGAAATTTATATATATATATATATATATATACATACTTAAGTATATATTTACTTAAGTACTACTACTACTGGGTAGAATAGTATTATCTACCATTGTAGGAATCTCATCATCACTTTTATCTTTTGAGATGAAAATTTCTTTCAATAAGTGTATATCTTTGGGGAATGGGGGTAGGAGGAACTTAAAGAAAACTTCTGTCTTTAAAATATTAGTACATATTCCATTATCTGTCGTGAAGAAAGGGTAGATTAAAGCCAAAAAGGGATTTCCTAATTTAAACTTAGAGGACAACTTATCTGTTAAGAAGAAAGGTGTTCTGAACTTGATTCCATTATTATATATGTATTTCTTAGTTAGTTTATTACTTATTTTAAGTCTATCACCATTAGCCTGAGTTAATCTGTCTGTCGTTGATTCATAATACTTAGAGGGTATTAATCCTTCTTGTATGCAATTCATATCAGCACCTGAATCAACAAGGGCAATAACAGTTAATGAAAATTATTTATGGACTACCAAAGTTATCTCTGTGTACCACTTTTGAAATATTATTCTGTCAATTATATTTAAAAATTCACCTTTATCATCTTCTTTATGAGAACTTTCACCAGTACAATTATGCCTATCAAGAAGAGAGGAGTCTGTCAGAGGTTCATTACAATATTTAATTCTATCTTTTATGCTAATTACTTGTGCAGTTATCTGTTCAACCATGCCTTTTAATATGAAATTTTCTGATTTTAATTTTTTCAATTCATTTTTTAGGTTATTAATATCTATTTGTAGGTCTGTCATAGTTATAGTTTTATTGGGTTTAAATCTATCAGTAATTTCTGTAAAATTATAAGTTGACTTATAATCTTTTAGATCTATTTCAAATCTATCAGTTTCAGTTAAAGATTCTTTTAATTTAGATAAATAATCTTTTTTAGATTGTAGGTCTGGAAGTTTGTCTATCAAATCCATTATTATGTCTTCTTGTTTTGTTAAGACACATATTTTTAATTTTCTTTTACAATAACAATTATCAGGATTATTACAGTTACATAATTGAACATTTCCATCATGTGAAGAAACATCTATAGAGGAGGATGAAGTACTGTTACTATTATCTATCTGGTGAATTTCATTATCTGTTTCATCACTATCTGTCAGTTCTATTATACTCATTAATTTATCCTTTAATTTTTTTGATATATCAAGTTTATTTATTTGTCTTTGAAAGTTACAGTATTTGCTAGTGTGTCCCTTTTTCCCACATTTGAAACAAGTAATGTCACTTTCCCTACGTTTATCATGTTTCTTTCTTTTGGATTCTTCTTTCTTGTCTTTAGACTTACTTTTATAATATCTTCTATTATTTTTCTTATATCTATCACTTCTATCATCTTTCTTTTCTTTTCTTCTTTTTCTAGAGGGAGCAATTAATGGATCAAAACCATATTGCTCACAAAAAGTTCCTAGCTCTTTTTTAGCAAATCTTTTTTCTTTTTCTATCTGGTTTTTTAGCCTTAAGTCATTACATAGCCATAGACTTGTTTTATTAATTGAAGATATTATGTCTCCATATGTTAGGCTAGGATAGTCTATAGTTTCGTCATTATTAACAATATCAAGTCTAACTTTCTGAGCAAAGAAATAGGGTTAACCAACAATAAATTTTTCTTTCCAGTAGGATTGTTGACAATCATTCCTACTTAAAACTTTTGAAATAAAAACTTCTTTATACCATCTAAAATTTGAAAGTTGTGGACATCTTAAATTAATTAAAACATCTGAATCTCTTTCTTTATATTGATTGGGATCACCAACAAAATGTTTAGTTATAGTAAAAATTAAAGTATTAACTGCATCTTGTGAAGGTTGTCTATCTGCCATTATAACACTTCCATCTGTTTCTCTTTTAACAGCTGTCAATATTCCATTTCTGTCATCATTGTTTAAATAATGATCCCACCAGCCTTTCAACTGGCCAGTAAAACCAGTGACAATTAAATGAGCTATTTGATGATCCTATTTTCCATGATTTTTATAAACATTAGTGAGCAAAGTCATTTCATGTAAAAGGTTTATTATTTCATATTCTGACATTCCATCAATATTCCATTCATAAATTAAATCTGGCGAATAGGACGAATTAACATAAGTATGTCTTTCTTCAAATTGTAAATCAGGGAGAGTAGGTTTAGGATACCAATTCTTTCTGGGGTATAAGT